>NC_056727.1:1140128863-1140426363 GCF_019279795.1 Protopterus annectens | reverse complement strand
ATTATACAATATGGTTTACACAGAGTTTAGAAAATATGTCAGAACAAAATTTGATGTGCAGATCACATTCATATATCAGAACATAATGTGGTACCCAGACAACAATGAACTTTAGAAAAAGAAGTATATTCATACAGTAAATCATAGTGTTATATGCATTACATTGTCTACTAATGACATTCCATAGCCTACTAATGAAAAGGTGGGAAGAGGTCCCAAAGAGGTAGAGATGCAGTGTAGAGCAGACAGACTGGTGTTAAAGAGGAGGAAAGATGTAGTGAGTTGGGAAATGAGGGAGACACTATGGGCAAGTTTACACAAGGGGAAAGTTTTTGGGTTTGTAACAGAATGGGAGAGGGGAAGGAAGGGAGAGAGTGGGGGGATAGGATGAAGGGTATGTAGTTAATGGATGTTAGATTTTATTAAGTTAATCGTATGTTAAAATTTATCAGATGAGGGTATTGTAGTTAAAGTGTAATAGGGTAGACATAGTTTTAACCAGGGCCTAAGTAAGGGCAGAGCCAGTGGCTGGGTAGTGCTACTTCAGGGGGTTTTTGAAGTGAGTGAGATTAGTTGTACAAATAATAGTTTGTGGGATGCTGTTCCCGAGTTTGGAGATATAGTTTGAATATAAAAAATCTCCAGCATTATTATTACACCTGGAGATTAGTAGTAAGGATTTATTTGTGGAGCGAAGAACATGAGAGTTGGTGTAAGGTTGGATCAGCTGTTGGGGAACTAGAGATGTTTCTGGGTGGTGCATCAGTTTGTGTGTAATTTTGAGCTGAGTGAAGGTTAGATAGTGGGGTAATTCTAACCAGTTAAGTTTTATTAAACTTTAAGAGAAAATATCTCAGGACATGGAATGGACTTTCTACTGAAGATGTTAAAATAGAAAGAAGACATAGAGTAAATATTCTTAATATGATACTGTAAAGCAGTCAAGACATATACCAAGTAAACTCTTGATATAACAGCTAAAGGAGAAACCGATTATATTTTCTGGAGAAGGTAACACTCTTAAAGGTTGCAGACACAAGTGTTTACATATATAATGAGTTTCATTACAAACATGAACTAACATAAATGTTTTCCTTCCTTCAATAAGACTCTTCAGAGAAATGAAACTTCCTTTCAAGTTACCGCATTACTTTGAGCCTTCTATCCACTTTGCTTAAAAACCTACACTGACACTTGACAGACACAAGATAAAATGTCAAAGAGAAAACAACAGCAGAAGGCAGGAGAAGGTAGTGAGGGACAAGAAACTAGTCAACAGGTGCAGTTAAACTAAGCATGGACACTTCAAGGAAGAAATTTCTTGAAAACCTTTCCTATTTTTCTGTTAAGTAAGACTCCATAACAATGCACTGGGAACACTGAATGAAGCCACTACTTAAGAAATGATAAATGTTTTTTTTTTTTTTTTTTATGGAAAAGATAGATATAATCAAAATGTGAGTTGCATTCTAAATGGCACCTTAAAATTATTGGAATCAGAAAGTACTAGACAGAAAATAATTATTTAATGTAAATGTAGTAAAATAAGTAATATATGTTAAAATATTAACTAAAAATTAAAGTGTATATTTCACTGAATGGAGCCCCTTTACTGCATGCTATCTAACAAAGGTCCATCTTCTCATACTGCAAACTGTGTTTATGTTGCTTTTAATTAAGGTACTATGACAGTGTGGAGGAAAAGGGGAGAGACGTAAATGATGATGAATAAAAAAGGAAGCTAATATATTACATGGTGAAAGTCAATAGACAATGGGGGGGATTCATTAATCCTCCATGTAAGACTAACTAAGTCTTACTCGGGAAAGGCAGCCTAAGAGTATGACGTCAGCGCGCCATGCATATTCATGAGGGCGCATTGACTCAACTCCAAGGCTAACACGGAGCGTGTAGGAGTGCAGGGGGCATGTCAGACTGCCGAGCAGTCGAAATATCCACGCCCCTGCAAGTGCCTAAATCTGCTAATGTCAGCAGATATGAGTGAGTCCGCTCAAATGTGTATACCCCCAACACTACACTCCCCACATTCAAAACCCCTGTACAAATGAAATAAAATGTAAAACAATTTTTTTTTATTATTCACGATATAGCTGCCTGTATTTGCACATGTGTGCGCATGTGTGCCCATTGCTTAGCTACAGTTAGCAGTTTAGACATCGAAGAGGATAATAAACCACTTATATGCAAATTAAGCCAAATAGCAATAGCGTAGTGGTAGAGCCTTCGCACAAAGAGGAGGCATTCCCGGTTCAAGTCCCACCACTCCCCTTTCCATTTTCTGTAGGAAATCTGTGCATAAAAATAATTCCTGACATTTACCTTTTAAATTTTATTAAAATGCACTGAAATGGCCTATGTAGTAGTGAACAATATTTTAAATATATATAAGAAGGTGAAACGGTCATGCATACTAATGAATGCATAAGTAACCTATCTTAAGCAATGTGAAGCACTGCTAAGCAACGTTTACCAGTATTAAGCACATTTAAGAATAATTGCCCATAGCTAAGCACTGCTTTAACTAGCGCAATGGCTTTGCACACAGCTGTGCATTGTGCCAACTCGTGCAAACAGAACATATTTGTGTGGAGCTGCGCACCACACCAACTAGCACGTCGGGCAACGTTGGGCAATGTTGGGCAATGTGAGGCAACATAGAGCAACGTAGAGCAACGTTGGGCAAAGTTGAGCAAAGTCGGCTAAACATAGCCACACCTCCTAGCCGGTCAGGCCAGTAGTAAAATAAAAAGCAATAACAGGCTTCGAACCCGGGATACTGTGCACCATAATCACAGTACTGAACCACTAAGCCATGACAGGTTTTGCTGCTCATGCACTGTCAACATACATATACATATTAATCAAAGTTTACTCAGTGCTAAGCAGGTGTGCACTCAACTGAGAATTTTCAAAACCGGCCAATCACAAATAAGTGCTGGAAATGCGGCATATTTAAGCTCCATAGGTGGGAATAATTGCCATAACTGGTTATAGCTCCCATCTGCAGTCAGAATGGC
Organism: Protopterus annectens; assembly: GCF_019279795.1. Classification (NCBI taxonomy): domain Eukaryota; kingdom Metazoa; phylum Chordata; order Ceratodontiformes; family Protopteridae; genus Protopterus; species Protopterus annectens. Next base: position 1,140,423,325 of record NC_056727.1, on the reverse strand, counting down.
CGGTGCTGGAGAGGGCTCTCGATTTTGAGCGCAATGGTGGGGCATTGAGGAGTCAAAACTGATGGTTTGGCTCCTTGTCCATCATCATGATGCAAGACTCCTGCAGGGCCAGTTCCAAGGCACTGAGTACAAAGTGGAAGCCTGGAACCGTCTAGCACATGATCTCACCAGTGCCACAGGCATCCCTCAGACTGGTGAGCAGGTCAGACACCACCATGCAGACCTGAAGAGACGCAAGCAGGACCAACTGAACCACTGGATACAGGAGGCCCATGGGAATGATAATGCCCCACTACTGAGTAGGTAGCCATGGAATGGAGTATGTAAGAATTGCTATTGTAGTGTATATTATGAATAGGTATGTCTCAATATCCCTTCATTTACTTCACAGCTGCAGGTGTCCATGCTGCGAATCAGCAAGGCTATGCAGATAGGCTGCTAAGGCTGTGCCACCAAGCAGATCAGTAATTATTTTGCATGTATTGTTATATAAAATAAGCGAGAGAGCCTGAAAAAAGTGTTGTAGCCCAATAATAAAGGTATAAAAAGTCCTGAATAATATCTGTGCATGTACTGTTATATAAAATAAGTGAGAGACTCTGAAAAAGATTGTTGTAACCCATTAATAAAGGTATAATAAGTCCTGAATAATTTATCTGCATGTACTGTCATATAAAATAAGTGAGAAAGCCTGAAAAAGAGTGTTGTAACCCATTAATAAAGGTATAATATGTCTTGAATAAATCTTCTGCATGCACTGTAATATCAAATAAATGAGAGAGCCTCTAGAAAAGTGTGTAATGTAATTAATAAAGGTATAATTCCTGGAGTGTGCCCATGTCACTTACTTCAAAATTTTGTTGTACTCTTGCATTGTATACATAGTACTGTTGTATTAAGCGCTGTCAAGCCACAGTTGGGCAGGCCCGTATAAAGTGGATGAAGGGAGTGCCAGTAGCTGTGAAGCATATATACAGTCCTCAACTGTTGGTTAATGGCTGGCATGCATAAGTAAATCTGGCACATGAGTAGCTTGTTAATGTGTTCCCCAGAAATGTCAGTGTGCTGCTAGAAATGTAGGGGCTGTAGAAATATAACTGATAATGTCACCTGAACACATCCAGATATGTAGATATATAAATATAAAAAAATATATAAATATGTAGCAGTAACATCTGCATCCTGGACAGTTTGTATATTAGATACAGGTATATAAGGAAATAGCCAAACCCATTTCACAATGTAATGGACTTTGTCTAGTGTAATAATACATGTAGGGGATATACACCTGCAGTCAATAGGAATGTAGTGTAAACTATAAGTACATATAAGATGTTAATGGAGGTATCATTTTACACCCTACTTTATGTGCATAAACAGTGCAATTCCACACCTCAATGGGTATGTCTAATCTCAAAACATTTGTTGGGAGATATGTCCTATTGGTTTATAAATATCTGCATTTACTTTGATGCATGTGCCCTGTTCAAATACCACAATCTTGGTGGCCTGTTGCCACCAATCAATCCTGCATGCTGTTGGACTGTCCTCTGTTGTTCTATATATGCATGTGTTATGCTTGCTGTTCAACTGTTGGAACTCTGGTGTGTTGGGTTAATGGGAATATTACTGCATGCTGTTACAAATAATTTGTAATGCTGTTGGCTGTTACCAACCCATATTGTCATTAAATCCTCCTAAACATAGAACGTATGGAAAGGCCGGTCCCAGCGGACCCACCTGTCCCACCTCAGCTGGCGATGGCACCTGGCACCAGCAGGTACGGTGCCCAGCCTGGGACCTCCTCCTCTGTTGGCTCTGTGCCACCTTCAGGTGGAAGCATTGCAGGGGATGGGGCTCTTTCCCCCGTGTAAGCGTGGCTGGAGGAGGGCCACCTATCACCCTCCAAAAGGTTCAGGCTGTGGTGCGTAGGGAGATCCAGCGTTCAGTCGCTGATCCTCTACGCCAGCTCGAGGCGAGAGTGGCGTGACTCACGGGTGAGCCTGCCCCTCCTACACAGCCCCCAGCACAGCCACCCTCTGGGCTGTGAAGGTGCAGTGGTGACTGCCCTTGGGGGGAGATCTCAGTTCCACTGTTGCCATCTGTGGGCTCATGGGCTTGCAATTTCCAAACATCCTTCCCCGTCAATGGTGTTCGCCCACCTCATGTGTCATATTCCACCCTGTATGCGTCTTGTTTGTCTTGTCTGTTTATCTCCCCAACCTACCTCCCCAAATAAACCTACTTTCCCTACCCAACATTCCACTCTCACCTGAAAAAAAAATGGGCAATCAGCTCTCACAAAAACATTACGCCCCATACATAGCTGCCCATTTTGCACACATGTCCACTGGACAGATAAACTGAAACTTAATTGGCAGTACAACATACTTTGTTCTCCTCACCCCTCTCTCAGGGGTTGAAGGTTTCAAAATTCCCTCCAAATTCCTAGTATATGCACAGCTGTTGCTGTTAAAGAAATGGGCAGCTATGGACCTTCCCTACACCCGTCCTGCACATACCTATCTGTTTTCACTACTGTCTGACCCTCTTTGTGCCCCTTTTTCACCACTTTCCTATCTCCCCATCTTCTTTTCTTTCAAAGAAATTAGCACGGGGGTTAGCGGGAGTAAGCACTTTTAAGCAGTAGTTAGCGGGTTTGCACGAGTGTGCACATGTGTGCGCATAGCTAAGTATTGCTAAGCATTGCGCAAACCCGCGCAAACCCACTTACAACTGCTTAAAAGTGCCTTAGTCAACCTGCATGTGAGGGCCTTTGTTCTGCTCAGCAGCAAAATAAAACACCACTGTCAGTCTCGAACCCTGGACACACTAAACTGCATGAAGTACCAAGCCACAGTAGAGATATAGCAGGTTATTGCTGAAATATATATAGCATGCATCAGAATGAGTGAATGTAAAGGAAAGATAGGAATGCCATAACACAAAACCTGTTCTGTGGAACTTTACCAGCAGTTGTTGTGGAATTGCATTACGACTGTGATAACAGAACCAGTCATTCTAGCAGTAAATAATGTTACAGCAGCACTTTACAGCCCCCACACAGTATCATAGCAGGACAATCCCCACCCAAACGTACAAAATACCTGTGTGTTCAGGGTCCAACAAGAATGTAGGTAGGCATACTCAGTACTGGAATTGTCCAGTTTTCATGAGCATCCTGTGATATGTCAACAAAATAAAAAGCGCAAACTGTGCAGAAGTGAGTACATTAATATCCACAGTATAGCAGTTCCCAAACAGTTCATGTGCCAAATGAAAACATCTCAATAACTACGTATGTATGGCAGCTAATTGTATAAGTAGAAAATAAACTACATACTCCCATGTATCTTGTGTTAGCATTTGCAGGGGTGAGTACAATTCTACTCTGTCAACTGTGTACTGGAAGTGGTATCATTCAGGTCTGAGTACTACATTCAAATCACTGGCTACACCCCTAGCTTCAGATATAAGAAGTATACCAACCTTCTGACTTACACAACGGTGTCCACAGCAAACAAGCATGGGCCCCACTTTGGAAAGCTGAAAGGGCTACGCCTACCTGACCTAACAATTTATAGCATTGGGTTGCTATGACAGTGAGTACTGCAATTACCACACAGCAGGCTGCATGCAATTACAAAATGGTGGGCACCAATTGGTGCAGAGGCCATCACATGCACATGTGCAGATACCTATAAAAGCAGGCTGTACTTGCTGTCCACACATGCAATCATTTCATTGCAGCCATGGAGAGAGAGATAGAGAGAGAGAGAGAGAGACACACAGAGACACAGACAGACACCGACAACAGCAACAGCAGCAACAAAAAAATTAAGATATTAAAAAAAAATATATATATATATATATATATATATATATATATATATATATATATATTTTTTTTTAATATATATATTAAAAAAATAAGATATAAATAAGATTAAAAAAATATGAAACACACGGAACTTACAAATACAAACGCATACAAATTAAAGGTATGTAACAGATATGTATTTACTGGCATGTAACAGATGTTTTGAAGAGTACTCTACATACTTTGAATCATCCATATGTGTCAGCAGTACGTATCTATGCACAGATGCCCTGCATAACTACTGCCATGGAGAAATCAGTGTGTAGCTGTGTGCAGTGGGATATGACTGTGACATATGTAGTTCAGCATTAAATGTCAAACATCTGATCCATGTTATCTGTGTTCTGTACAGTAGTGTGCACAATGGCTGTTTGGGGGAGTAGTGCATACAGTTATATAAACATGGATGTGACAGAGTAACAAATGCATGATAGTCATATTAACGTGTAGCTTAGCATTGGCAACAGCTGTACCAGGCTAGTATGCTAATATAGCATTTGCAGCTATATATACACCCTCTAATATTACTGTGTGCTCACATGTGACATCTGTTCATGTTGCAGCAAGGCCCAACAGGTCAGCCGTGAGGTCCATGGACTTACAACAGTGTGGACTTTGTGTGTGTATGGCACACACATACGGAGAGATCTGTCTGTGTCAGATATATTAGCATCTGTACATGTGCATAGAGCAAGTGACATACTGCAACTGTTTGTGAAGGGTGGACATATATATGTTAGTGAAGGTTGTTATGTGCATATTACTATGTAGGTTGTAGTGTGTGGCAAACAAGACAGCATACAGTGCTGGTATATGACATGTGGTGGTTAAACGCTGTGGGTATGATTTGTCAGGTTTGCAGTGTTGCAGCCAGTGAGGCCTGCTAAAGCTACATGGGCTGAGAACACCTTCAATGCATTCTGCACAACACTGTGCAATATTATTACATAACAGTATACCTCGCAACCTTCGCATAATTGATATTCCCACCATGAAAGGTGGACTGTATATGTGCCTATATGTATATCTATATGTACACCAATGGATGTTTATATTTATGTGTGTGTGTGTGTGTGTGTGTGTGTGTATATATATATATATATATATATATATATATATATATATATATATAGAGAGAGAGAGAGAGAGAGAGAGAGAGGGTCATATTTACTGCGACAGATGCCTGGTGACAAAGCCTTGGACTCAAGCTCAATGTTGAAACTGCATTGGCATCTCTTCTGGCAAAACCTCCATACCCATGAACTACCACATAGGTGGTAGTCTACTTAACACCAAAAGTGTGATAAGAGACCATGGGACACAGGTGGACAGTAGTCTCCCCTTTGATAATCACAGTGCCACACTAGTCATGTAATCTGTCTACATGGCACACCTCATCACAAAAGGTGTGTCTTCCAGGGAAATATAGGTCAGTTCTCCCCTCTACTCATCACACATAAAGCCCATTATAGAGAACAATGACCCATGTGGCATGTACCTCACAAGACATCTACAGCAACTGGAAATGACACAGACATACCTCACAAAGAGTAATACCGGCCTCAAACAGATGCCCTATGCAGACCATCTCACAAACCCACAACTAGACTGTGTCACATACCGCCTACCCAGAGGTGACCTCTGCCTAACATACTAAGCTATGTCAAACCCAGAGCTGTTGAACATACTCCATGTAAACAGATCACAATCTCTACGAGCTACACGCTCTAGGGACCCAAACCATTTGACCACAATAAACAGCTCATGCTGGAGGGATAGATTCCTATCTCAGAGACATCCCATACTCTGGAACAAACCAACTATCCATAGCAAACAAAGCTCCTAATTAGCAGTCGTCATAAATAATCCTGAAGATTGTATGGGAGATAGTGAATGCACCCAGGCAATCACCTCTGTGTCTCTGCTTGACAGGGCCACGTGACATGTAATTACCTGTGTGTCAAAGGCCAGGGTAGCGTATGGCTAGACTTCTATAGGCCCTAGGGCCAATAGCCTCTTACCTACCTATGAAGTGATACACAACCACATGTACTTGTTGCAATAATTGCTATGTGAGGTTCACTGAGTGTGATAGTGAATGTGTTGGTGAATGTGTCAGAGTTCGGTATATGTGTGATAGCTTAGTGGGAAACTGTTTCTGTCATGGTATTATGTGTCCTAGCTGTGATCCCAGCAAAAGATGTGCATACAATTGCTAGGCTAAAAAAGCAGTATGCCATACGGTCTGATGTAGTCCCTTGTTGTTGACTGGGGTGCCCATTGTAAGCTAAAGCAGTACATGTATGCTTATTGAGTGTTACTGCTGGTGAATCCAACTCCTGTATGAACTGTAGTACTACCTGAAGCTGTATGCCTAAACAGCACAGTATGGTGTATGTCTACATTTATTGGAACCACTGTTTTGTGTGTTCCCTGTAGTCCTCACAGATTACATACCTCAGGCATAAGGTCTCATAACTATTGACACACAGTACTGTAAGGTACACAGGTAAAGGTCACCTGGGTTGCCATACCTATGTGTCTGGTATGTATGTCTGATGTGTGTGTGGGTATGCCTGTACCATGGCCTCAGTCATATGTGTGTTACAGGATATAACTGCGTATCTAGCAACATGTATAGTCTAGTACTGCTCAGTATGCCACCTATATTAACGAATGTGCACATATGTTAGGCAGGGGTCTGCCATCAACGACTAGTGTGGTATACTGGTAATACTGTCACTGGATTTTACAATAATTGCAATGGATTACATATTTCATGATGCATTAGCATGATATATACCTCCTGTGGCTAGGTGGTGCATTGTGTCGCATAGAGTGTGCCATGTACTGTTGTATAGTCTTACATACTGTTTTAACTTTGTTGCTGTGCAAAACATGATTTGATATATAGAGTGTGCCAGGCACTGTCAGGCAGTTGTGGGTTGAGAACTGATATGTGGTATTGAAAGTGTGTATCTTCTGACAGCCAATAGGTTGCTATATATGGCAGTTAATTGATATCTGTACTTTAGAATGTTACATGTACCACATGACTTGCTCACACATATTGTTTCATTGTCTTCCAGGGTTATGTCCCACCATCGTAATCCCGCCTATAGCACGGCGGAGGAAGAACTGATCACAGCCAGCCTGGTGCAGCACTATGCCCTGCTGTTCTCCAGAACCAGCCAGGACCAGCATGAGCGGACTGCGCTGTGGCAAGATCTTGTCTGTAGGGTAAATGACGTAGGCATAACCGGACATATGAGCAGGTACGCCATCACTGCAGTGATTTAATTAGACATGTCTGGCAGCATGCGTCTGATATCCGCAGACAACAGCTTGCCACAGGTGGGGAGGTAGCCATCCATCCCCCCTCACCAGAGTGGAGGAGCTGCTCCTGAGCCAGGTGGCTCCTGGCCAACAACAACCACAACAAGTAACATGTGTCATCATGGAGGCCGGAGCCACCCAGCAAGTTGACATGGAGCGTGCAGGTAGCATGGCATAGCTGTAGACTACTGTTACCTCTATTGGTAGAGCATGCTTATGTGAGATGTGTACTGTGTAGTTAGACGATGTGGTGCCTAGTGTTGTGCAATACTAATAATTAGGAATCAAATCTGTAGGCCTGTAACTGTCAACCATTGTACTACTGTAAGATTGCAAGCACGCAGTAGCAATGCCACAGTTGTTGCCACTGACAAAGTGTCTCATATCCTTGTAGGTCCCTCTGGTGTGACAGCAAGGCAGCAGACCCATGCTGGTGAGTGTGTTCTACCTTTAATATTGCTAATTAAATGTGCATGTCATAGGTGAGGTGTAGGCCATGTACACGTAACACACCTATGCATAATGCATGCTGTGCATGTTTGCTGTGAGACTATGCACATCCCAGTAACATGGGTAGCTGCCTAAAACACATACAATACAAAGAGCATCCCACACAATTGTGGCAACACTGAAGTGGACATTGGATAGGCAGAGTCGATACACATGCACACAACATACACAACTTTGTCATACGCAGTACATGTTAACATGCTACACATGGCGTATTCAGACACCCGCTGTAAGGTCACACTACAGTATCGCAAACATCATCCACACAGCACACATAATATTCCTGAGGGGTTGATGCCTCACATGTGGCTGTGCGACACTCTTCAACACATAACACATTCATGTTAGGCAATGCCCCCTATTGTGCACCTTACAAACCCATGTAACAACTGGCTGTGAAATGGTGAATGTAGCCATGGTACTGCTGTTCCAGTACAGTATGGTATGTGCCAGTCTGGCACACATTAGTAGCCTTGAGTGACCACATGATGCTGCATGATGATGGCTCATGGTAGTACACCCCATCCAGTTACAGTGACCACAGTACTACACATAGCATTACCTGCTATGCACTTCAATGTTGTGTGTGTGCAAACATAGGCACCTATACACAATATGCATACCAATCACCATTTGTACAAAGTGACACATATATGTCTTGTAATGCTATTGTGTATATAGATCACATGACACACACTGTGTCTGTGTGATGTTTAATGTTGCAGTTGTGTTGCAGCATGCCATGTCATGTCTGGCACCGGCATGTCCACAATATGTCCTACACTCACCATACCCACTGTACAATGGCTATGTTGAGCAATGGTATTCCATCAGGTATACATGCACCACTCATCCTTTGTGTATACATAGCATGCATGTGCTAAACCCATGTCCACAATTATCTGCTAAAGACACAGATGCTCTAATCAGAAATGGATATCTATGTGACACACAGATACATATCCAGCCATGGTATGTATACTAGTGAGAGATGGTGCACAGGACATTGCAGAGCTTTTAATACTTGCACAGCAATGTCGTGTCCATGTACACAGTGCATTCCAGGGTGAGGCCAATCACTGAACAACAACACACATGCATCAAAGACATGTATAGTGTTATTGGCAAGGGCTGTCAACACCCGCACTGCATGCTGTTGGGAAACACACATCCTGCATGCTGACACATGTGATATAACTATTTGCCCTGTGATACTGTACCCCACCATCACCCGCTATTGAGTATGTACTGGATTGCTGGTGTGTGTGTGTGTGTGTGTGTGTGTGTGTGTGTGTGTGTGTGTGTGTGTGTGTGTGTGTGTTTTAGTGAGGAGTGCATTTGTGTGCATGTCTGCATGTGTTCATGTGTGCATGTGTGCATGTGTTCATGTGTTCATGTGTGCATGTGTGCATGTGTGCATGTGTGCATGTGTTCATGTGTTCCATGTGTTCATGTGTTCATGTGTGCATGTGTTCATGTGTTCATGTGTGCATGTCTGCATGTGTTCATGTGTGCATGTGTTCATGTATGCATGTGTGCATGTGTTCATGTGTGCATGGGTTCATGTGTTCATGTGTGCATGTGTGCATGTGTGCATGTGTTCATGTGTTCATATGTGCATGTGTTCATGTGTTCATGTGTGCATGTGTTCATGTGTGCATGTGTGCATGTGTTCATGTGTGCATGTGTGCATGTGTGCCGACATCATGTACAGGTTGTAAAGTGTGTTTCCTGTCTTCCTCTCACAGGTGCTGACTTTGGGCTGGTTCACTGTAGCAGGGAAACTGATGTCACTGAGAAAAATAGTGATACTGATGATAGGTGTGTTGAGGCACAGACATGTTTGCCAGGGTCTGTCGTTGGGCCACCAATCAACAGTACACAAGTGTCCACCCCATCCATGCACACAGTCATACTGCCAATACATCCATCACCAATGCCCTTAGCTGAGGGACAGCGTACAGTCGGCATTGGCCAAGACAGTGTGGTATCCATGGCACATGCATCCCAACACAGCAGCCATACCCAGATGTCTGGAAAGGTACAACATAGGCAGATGTCCAGGGGTTCTCATCAGAGCACTGCTGCTCATCATGCCACTGGCAGACGTGCCACAGGTCTTACAACCTCACGCATGTTCCAGGCTCTCATGGAGGCACAGGCATGTATGGAATGGTACACCAGACAGGGACTAAGGGCACAGAGGGCACATAACACTGCCGTCATTGACAGTATCCATGACCTAGCAGGTGCCATCCGTAATTACACTGAGGTCACTGATAGATGTTGGGAAGAGACATTAGATGTCCTCCGCAATGTCATGTCCATGTGTCAGGATAGTGTGGGATGGTTGCGTCGTCGATGTGGACGTATGCCAGCAACATCAGCAGCTGACAGCCACCGCGGACATCCATCAAGTCATAGCCACTCCCGTAGTGCCAGTACCAGCCCCAGATGTTGGGCGTGGGCTGTCCATAGAATGTCCTAGAAGACCACGTGCACATGGCTCTGGGCAGTCCCAGCAGGGACCTGGGTCCAGTGTACATCCATCTACTTCTGGGGATAGTACCCAGTCTGGCTTAGTACCTGATAGTGTCAGTAGCACCCCTGCCAGGCACAGGTACCGTATCCATGGCCAAAGACGGTGATCTGTAAAGCCTGGCAGGTACAGTCTGTGGCTGTCCCACAAATACCCGTATATGGCGGCCACATTGTAGAACTGTGTGCATGCAGACACACACACACATAAACCACACACCTAGGGCTAACACATACCCGCACGCATTACATCAACATTGCCTCATAGCAGTGCTCTTGCCCCCTCACACACACACACATACACACACACACACACACACACACACACACACACACACACACACACACACACATGTCAATTGGATGGCTCACTGTAGGCCTCTGGCAAACCAAAAACACACCCTGTGCATATGATGAAACCTGTGCCACCTCCTGTCATCTGTAACATCGATGCAGGAACAAGCTACCATGGTGCTGATGCACAGGGTGACTTTATAGCAGTATAGCAATGTTAGCATGTTGTCAGCAGTAGAGTGCAATGATATGCTTGAAGGTGTAGCTGAGCAGGCATGATGCATTAAAGCTATGATTGTCAATGTAGTATTGTTTACACCAGGGTTAATTCCAATAGTGTATTGTCCACCCACGTGCCACTTGGCTGATGTGTGTAGTATTGGCAGCATGTGTTAGAGAGTGGACAGTATGTGTGGGATGTATGTAGCTCAGATTTGCAGGTGTACATTTGTGAACATGGTGGAGGTGCACTGTCTGCATGTACGTGCATAGTGGACACATGGCCAGGGTGACATGCCCTGTATTACACAGTGTTAACACTCCATAGTTTCTATTGGTGGCCAGTATGCATTGTACTACACACATTTAGGAACCTGACTACACATGTGTGTATGGCATGGTCAGACACTGTGCTGTGGGTGATACTGTTACTATCTGTCATTGTTTTGCATTCTGGTAGTATACATAACTGCAACAGCCTAACCATAACCAATCATTAGATGATGTCTTGACAACTGACACACAGATGTAGGACACACAGCAACATTTGGATCCTTCAGGTATTATACTATGCCAGTAACGAGTGGTATTCACCTGCACCCATTACTGAGACCACTCCTGTTTGGCATATAGCTCTTTTTGGTACAAGCATTCACAGTAGGGATATGTCCGTCTATGTCTGGTAATGCATACTGTGGCCTATAATGCATTCTCCAGATGACACACACATCCTCTGCAAGGGTATCATACAGACAGATGCCTGTTGTCAAACCCATGCTGTAAAGCTATAAGCCAAACTAAGCATAGTCATGCACCTTTATGGAACATATTATCCCCACAGTACCACATAGGTAGTAGCCACCAACATGATGAACAGGTACCGATGTGTACATGCAACCAAGTGTTGCATCATCTCTCCTTTGATAATCACATTTCCAAAGGTATTTTGAAATCCCTCGGTGGATCACATAAGCAATAAGGGGTCTGCATGCATATCCACAAAGGTTGTTGTACACCTGTAATGAATAGTCATCATTTACAGACTTTGATGCGTTTGAACACATCTGACATATACCTCAGCCATAAACCTTCACTCACACATTTCAATAGAAACCGTAATGAGTATGTGTGACATGTATGACCTAGGCCAGGGATCACTGCAGTGGCTGGCCTTGTCACAAGCATACAGATGTGACCTAAGGTCTGGGAAGCAGCAGCACAGTCTGGCAAAGATGACAGCTGTGTTCTTGGAGAAAGCAGGGTTCCCACACATGCAATAAATGAGGTAACATGTACGTATATGTATTTGCCACACAGCTAGCTCACATGTGCAATGCATACTGATATGTCATACAGTAGTAAAAGCAAAACTCACAACACATTGACACACCCATACAGCACACACACTCACCAAGTGCAGGATTTAAACCCCTACCTAACTACTTCATGATACTAGAAGAGTACACATTAACACAACGTGCTATACACGTTACTGGGAATTCTCTTTTCCACAGGTAAAGTTGCAGGATGGTAACATCATCAGACTTGACAAAGATTAGTTTACCACTTTTAAGGTGTTTTACTACTCTCCTAAAAGGTTGCTCCTTCACCAGGAGACCACACATAAACACAATCGTCAAGTGCAGGATTCAAACCCCTACCTAACTTTTTCATGACACTAGAGGAGTATGCATTAACACAACACGCTATACACATTACTGGGAGTTCTTCTTTCCACAGGTATATTTGTAGGATGGTGACATCATCAGACTTGACAAAGATTAGTTTACCACTTTTAAGGTGTTTTACTACTCTCCTAAAAGGTTGCTCTTTCCCCAGGAGACCACACACACAGAGTTGTCAAGTGTAGGATTCAATCCCCTCCCGAACTACTTCATGATACTACAGAAATATGCATTAACACAACACACTATACACATTACTGGGAGCTTTCTTTTCCTCAGGTATATTTGTAGGATGGTGACATCATCAGACTTGACAAAGATTCGTTTACCACTTTTAAGGTGTTTTACTACTCTCTTAAAAAGTTACTTGTTTTTAAGGAGACCACACACAAACACAGTTGTTAAGTGCAGGATTCAAACCCATACCTAATTACTTCATGATACTAGAGAAGTATGCATTAACACCACATGCTATAGACATTACTTGGAGTTCTTGTTTCCACAGGTATATTTGTAGGATGGTGACAGGAGACCACACACAGACACAGATGTCAAATGCAGGATTCAAACTCCTACCTAACTACTTTATGATATTAGAGGCATACGCATTAACAGGATGTGCTATACACATTGCTGAGAGTTCTCTTTTCCACTGGTATATTTGTAGGATGGTGACATCATCAGACTTGACAAAAATTAGTTTACCACTTTTAGGGTGTTTTACTACTCTCCTAAAAGGTTGCTCTTTCCCCAGGAGACCACACACAAACACACTTGTCAAATGCAGGATTCAAACCCCGACCTAACTACTTTATGACACTAGAAGAGTATATACGCGCTATACACATTACAGTGTGTTATTCTTTCCACAGGTATATTTGTAGGATGGTGACATTATCAGACTATACAAAGTGGGTTACATTAGGTGATATTAGGTGGGCTACATTGAAGGAATGTCTAAACACTTTGGCCATGTGATCATCAAAGGGGAGTTTACTATCTACCTGTGTCTCCAGGGCCATAATGACTTTTTCCGTACATACTGGATTACCACCTATGTGGTTATTTGTGTGCATTTTGTTTTACCCAAAGGGGATGGCTATGCATTCTTTGCCATTCAGCTTGAGGGCATTGTTTTGACACCAGGTATCTGTCTCTGTAAGACACTTCTGGAGGATGTCTGTGTCAGCCGTACAGTCGATTATGGACCACAGTTACCATTCATCTGCAAACCTGTTCAGCCATACACCTCCCATGCTTGCCTGTACCTCTGAGCAGTATCTACTGACCACGTGGGGTTCCAGGACCAAGACCTGTGGGATGCCATTTGTGACTGGCTTAGAGTTGGACATGGCACCTGCAACTCTGAACATGTGTGTTTGATCTGTGAGCCACTTGGCCACCTATCCTGTGACATAGCTGTTAATGTTCAAGCTGGTATGCTTGTCCATGATGACAGAGTGGGGACTGGTGTAGAAAGTCCTTTGTGAGGTCCAGGTGGGCTGTGTGGACTACTTTCACCTCCATCTGTGTCTTTGGTAACTGTTTGAAATAAGTCAACTAGGTTTGGGAGCCAGGATCTGCCTTTAACAAGGCAAAGTTGTGTAGAGTCCAGTGTCTGGAGGTCTCCAATGTCTCAGTTTATGGGTTCCATGACAATTTGCTCAATAGCTCTGTAGACCAGGCTGAGTAGACATATTGGGCAATGGTTTCCAGGTTCTGTTGTGGCACCCCCTTTGTGGAGCTGGATGACTGTTAGTGTATGCCATTCTTTGAGTACATAGCCTGTGGTACGCTTGAGTCTGGACAGTGAATGTAGGTGAGGGTGTAGTTCCTTATGGGCCTAGTGTAAGACGCAGCCTGGGATACCATCCAGTCACATTGATGCTGTGTTCTTAGCTTTGGTGAGGGCTGTCTTTACCTCCATGTCCATGATGTCTGGGGCTCTGCATCCTTCTGTGATGGACACAGGCCCTTTTGGGGGTGATGGGGTGGAGTTTACACTGAACATGTCCCCCTGGATGTGGGCAATGAAAGTTGGTTTGGTGTATGTCTTTCCTTTTTTCAGTAGCTGACAGCATATTTGGAAGTTGACACCTACATGTCTAGCATAACTACCAAAGGCTTTGTGGTTGTTATTCTTACATTCCTTGGCTATTTGTCTTTAGAAACTATCATTGGCTTATTTTATGAGCGATTATTCTTTCTTCCTGATAATGATCAGTGATGCCTTTCCTTTAGTGAAGGTGGATCTATCATGTGTTCGTTTCCTCCTTCTGTTGTCTAGCTTATTTATGGCCAACAACCACCTGATTGTTGTCCTATTTATGGAGGAGTGCATCTTGGTTTTCTTTGTGATGCCTCATTCCATGCATCCCTGTAGATGCTCATAGGATGCACTTGTAAATGATTCTGCAGATTGTATACCATTATCCTATAGCAAGAGGTCTTCGGAATGTTCCACTTTGGTCTTGGGAAGTGTGCAGTTTGCTTTTGCAAATGTCTTCACAGTGGTTTCATTGACTGGGTGGGGGAGGGCAGGATGTGGATGTCCAGTGTGATTACTTAATGATCTGATATTACCAGTGAGGGGTTTATCTCTGTTGTGGAACACTGGTATCCCATGTTGGTGATGATCATGTCCAGTATGTTGTCACCTCTAGTGGGCATGGTGACCAGCTGTTCCAGGGTGTTACAGTTTTTAAACTCTAGGAAACACTGGGCAAAGGACGTTGTACACGAGTAATTCCACCACTCAATGTTTGGGTAGTTGTAATCTCCTCATATAATGGTGTTTGATAGGACCTTTATATTTGCCACTGTTTTCCGGAATACTGAGTGAGGTTCCTGAGACAAGGTACATGATCTGTAGCAGGCTACAATCTGATGGGCAGCTTTGCCCAATGTTAGTTGCACTTGCATGGTCTCCAAGGCCTCATGCTGTGCCACTAACCTGAAGGTGTGGGTATCCATAAGGTAAATGGGTACACCCCTTCCTTTTGTATTTTACTTGTAGTTTTGGGTCCGAAGGTCA
This sequence comes from Protopterus annectens, assembly GCF_019279795.1. NCBI lineage: Eukaryota > Metazoa > Chordata > Ceratodontiformes > Protopteridae > Protopterus > Protopterus annectens. Next base: position 1,140,407,829 of record NC_056727.1, on the reverse strand, counting down.
GAGGGATTGTGAGTGTTTTACGTGGAGCATATCCAACAGCTCTGTGTTTGACATAGCTTTGTATGTTAGGCAGTGAACACCTCTGAGTAGGCGATATGCAAGGGAGTACGTATGGAGCATTTTGCGATGGTCTGTGTATGGCATGTATTTCAGGCCACTAATGCTCTTTGTGAGGTATTGCTGCTGGCTTTCCAGTTGGTGTAGTTGTCTTGTGAGGTACATAGCAACAGTGGCATTGTACTCTATTATAGTTCTAGTGAGTGATGAGTAAAGGGGAACAATGTCCTCTTCTATTCTGCATGAGACACATTTTGTGATGAGGTGTGCCACATAGGAGGGTTTCCTGACTACTGTGGGAATGTGATTATCACAGTTGTATCCACTGTCCACCTGTGACCCAGGGTCTCTTGTCACACTTTCAGTGTGAAGTATACTACCACCTATGTTGTAGTTCTTGGCTACAGAGTTTTTAACAAAGGGGATGACAATGCACCTTTTGGCATTGAGCTAGAGCCCATGGCTTTGACAACAGCCATCTGTCTCAGTGAGGCCCTTTTGTAGGATGTCCACATCTTTAGTGTTTACAATTATGGCTCCTAGTTTGCAGTCCTCTGGAAACTTCAATAGCCACAGACCTTCCATGTTAATGTTTACTTCAGGGAATTAGATACTACACAGCCTGGGAAGTTATCTAGTCCCATGGCTGCTGTGATACTGGCTTTGGAGAGTGTTTTTTTACCTGTGCAGCCATGATGACAGCAACTTTGCAGTCTTCCATTATAGAGATGTGCTCTTTCATGGGTGAGAGGGGGGTAAAGTTAACACTGATCCTATCTGCCAGGATGCTGGCAATATCAGTTGACTCTGTACATTAGTGCCATTGAGCTGTAACTCAGAACAGATCTGAGTGTAACCATGACATGGACCTGTCTGTTGGGCAGAGATCTCCTGCGTAGACAGTATGCAACTGAATACAGCTTGGGTTACATTCATTCTTGTTGCATGGGGCAACTATTTGAGGCCAGTAATCCTCTTGTTAAGGTACTTCATTGGTCTTTCTAGCTGCTGAACGTGCCTAGTCAGATTCATCGCAAGTGTGTTGTGGTACTCTCTGACAGGTCTGATGACTGCTGAGTAGTGGGAACCTCCTTTGACCTACATGCACAGACCTTGGCAGTTTGTGTGAACACATAGCATGATTTTCCAACCACTTTGTGAATGTGTTTCTGGAAGTAGAGATGACTATCCACATTTGTCCATAGATCCCTTATTATCGCATCCGTATTTAGCCTAAGTGTGTGAGCATGCCCAGTATGACCTTTCAGTGTGATGCTGAATGAAATCCATTACATTTGTTGGAGTGTGTGAGCAAGCACAGTATACACATTTATACTATATGTGTATGGTAAATCAAGTTGTATTTTTACAGCAGGGCTCACCTTTGTGTCATAGATCAACAGGGATCATGCTGTGCCTGCAGGGCTTCCATGAAACACTTTGCATAGACTTATCAACATTTCTACATACAGGGGGACAGCTATTCTTTGTACATTTCTACCAGGGGGCACACCTGATTGTTACTGTGGGTGTACATAGGATGTGGGTTTCACCTGACACTTATACACATTTGCTATGCCTGCACGGCTATGTACAGGACACCATTTCAGTCTGTATTGTTGCCTATTGTACTGGCTTGAGGTATACTACTGTACTACAGATGACGAAGAAAATGGTTAATGCTACTACCCAAAGGTCCTCTTCATAAAGTGAAAAAACAAATGGTGTATAAACTGGAGACAGACCACCACGATGTAGTAAAATACAAACCAAATTTATTAGAACAGATGAGCGCTTTGCTCCCATGCGCTTCAGATCTACTTTCATTACTGAAATACTAGCTTTATATTGATTTTGAATGTATATAAAGCTAGTATTTCAGTAATGAAAGTAGATCTGAAGAAGTGTACCTTGGGAGTACGCGAAAGCGCTCATCTGTTCTAATAAATTTGGTTTGTATTTTACTACATTGTGGTGGTCTGTCTCCAGTTTATACACCACTGTACTACAGATCTTAGCGTCCAATGTCACGTATATTTGCTTGCGACTTCATTGCCTACACAACCCACATCACACCGCCTGGCCTGATGTTCTCTGTCTGCATAGCCGTGTGGGGGAGGTTACCCATTTGCCTCTTTAGGGGCATGATATAACATTTCTTTGTGTTTGCATTAGTGTACAATTGTCCTGCTGTGCCTGTGCCACAGAAATGCTATCATGGCTTAGTGGTTCAGTACTGTGACTGTAGTGCACAGTATCCTGGGTTCGAGCCCTGTCACTGCTTTTTATTTTCATGCTGGGCAGACCAGACTGCTTAAGGAACAGTAAAGCAGATATGAGCATGTTTAACTGACTTTGCTCACCTTTGCCCGACCTTGCCCAACATTGCACGAGCAATTTTGTTTACATATACTAGATATTGGTAAAAGCTGCTTAGCACTGCTTTATATTGCTTAAAACATGGCAATCATGCCTCAGGTGGTGCTGCAGGGCTGCCTATGTTGGATGCACATACTACACTCCCTATACATGTTTGGAAACAGGTAGTGTCAAGTTAGGCATCCCTTTTATTTTATGTGTGAGTCAGAGAGAGGTATCATTTCCAGGGTTCCTAGTGAGCCAGTGTATGTGCTATGCGTTGCCTCTTTGCCAAGGCCAAGGCATACTGGGCACGCCTCCTTCTGCCTACTGGGGCAGGCTCAGGTTCCTCCTCCTCTGAGTCACGCTGAGCCTGTGCAGGCCTTGGCAATGGTGGGGGGCTGTTTGGCCCTGCCCCATGCTGTTCCTGCTGCAGCTGTTTTTGCAGGATCATATTGTGTAGCATGGCACATACCATGACAATTTGGGTACATGTAGTTGGTGAGTACTGCAAGGCTCCACCAGATGTGTCCAGGCACCGGAACCATGACTTGAGCATCCCAAACACATGCTCGATTACATTTCGTGTTTGTGCGTGTGCCTCATTATGGAGTTCTTGTTCAGGTGTGTGTGCATTTCTGATGGGTGTCATCAGCCACGGCTCCAGTGTGTATCCAGCATCCCCCACTAGGTGACCATCAGGGATGTCCCCATTGGCAAATGTCTGGTACAGCTGCGACAGATGCCAGATATGGGAATCGTGGTAGCTTCCAGGCCAGCCAGCACACACATTCAGTATTATGCCCTGGGCATCACACATGACCTGGCAGTTGATGGAGTGGAAGCCCTTGCGGTTGATGTAGGCCCTACCCCGCTCACCAGCTGGTGCTTTGATGTGTATGTGAGTGCAGTCAATTGCACCCACTACCTCAGGGTATTCTGCTATTTGATGGAAGAGGCGCATATTGCTGGCCAATACCTCACGGGAATTGGAGAAATATACATGATCACTGACATGTGCTGACATGGCATTCAGGAACTGGTGCAGTACCCTGGATGCTGATGCCTGTGAAATCCCCATCATATCACCAGTTGGTCTCTGGAAGGTACCTGTTGCTAGTATTCTTGGGCCAACACATACCTTTGTTTCCACTGGGATGGGTTCCCCTCTGTTGGTTCTGTGTGTGAGGCGTGGCCTGCACAGCTCAACAATTTGCTGCAGGAGCTCTCTGTCTACTCTATAGCGTTCCACTATCTCCAGCTCATGTAGCCCCTGGTAGGTTACCCTGGGTCTGTACACTCTTCTCCATCTCCTCACTGTGGGTTGCTCAGCAGCATTCGCAATGGCACCACCCTCAGCATCTTGCACATGTTGCCTTATAACAGCAATGGCAACCCCTAACATTTTTTTTGTCTCAGTTAAGCTTTTTAAGTTTTCACTTCTCCTTGTTGACTGCAGTGTTGCAGTGTTTCTGAGAAAAACATGGGGGAATGTTGTTTGCAGAGTTTTAAGTGCTGGGCTGGGCTGGGCTAGTGTACTGCCTGTGTAATTGGCTGATTCTGATTGATTTCACCTGGCAGCTCTGCTAGTTCTCCTTGGTTAACTTCCTACTACTTCTTTTCCTTCCTTTTCCATTTCTGTTTCCACAGGGGGCAGTGCCATGCAAACAAGTGCAAACACGTGCACACAGGCTTACACAGGCTTAGACGGGTGCACACACGCGCACACACAGTCTTACACAAGCTTACACAGGCGTAGGCGGGTGCACATTCATGTATACAGGCTTAGACAGCCTTACACAGGCTTACATGGGCACACACATGCACACACAGGCTTAGACGGTTTTACACGTGCACACACGCGCGCACACAGTGTAAGGAGCTTTGCAAGAAACTTTAGTGATAGCCATGGTGTACACCTTCGGTTTCTGGGTTTCAGTTTAGACAACTGTAGACACGCCTCTTCCAGTCCTGAGTAACTCACAGCAAACACATGCCACTCTGCTCCAATAAGCTTACAGTCTTTTTGATACATACCCCCTCATGATGTCACCAATCTTCTACTCTGTTACTCCCCTAATCCTACTCTTAGACTCTAGGGACATGGTTCACATGGCAGGGAAAATTGGGATTCACTATCCTTATACTCATTTGCATAGGATTGCCTACTAATGCTTGGTTACATCTCTCAGACTGAGCTTCCCCCTTAGCAACCACTACTCAGCAGCCATATTGTCTTCAGCCTGCCATTCACTTGCATGGCAGATGAATATTATGAATAAAATCCCTATTTGTGGCTTTTCATTTTTGTCTTTCTGGTTTTTGGTGCGCCGCATGTTTGCACGGCGCTGCGCTACACTTAAACATCGGAGATCAAGGAAAAAAAAATATTTTTTATTATTTTGCAACAGATAAAAATGCCAATGGCTGCATATTTGGCCATTGCCATGCTTCCTCAACTGGATGCATCCTTTATTTGGAGCTGTCATAGCTCCGTTTTGATATTTGCAGAACGGTACTCAGTTGCCAACCGAGTACATTTCTGTAAATAATACTACTCTTACTCGGACAGGTTAGTGTTTCCTGGATCGCAAATTTACCTCATTTGCATAGCTTTCAGCAGCAAATGAGGTAATTTGCATAAACTAACACTGTCCGTGCAAGAGTCGTTTTAGGAGCTCTCTTGCACGCCCCTGCCGGCTGTTCCTGGATCTCTCGGCAGACATGTTGGCTGGCTGGAGTCTTACTCTACTCTTAGACTCCATGCAAGCCTTCGTGAATCCAGCCCAATATTGTATAAAGTTATGGTAATGAATGTAATACGTCCAGGAATTATATGTAAAATTGATGAGCTAGGTATACTGACTGAAGGTAAAGTGGATAGCAAGATTTATGAAAATAATGCACTGAAAGCACCGACAGAAACTGATTAACTGCAGCAGGATTTTTGGTATAATTAAAATGGAAAACATGCACTGTGGAAACATTTTAAAATAAATGAGATCAGTAACCACCAGTGTGAAAACATCTACTTCATTTCATCATATTGTCACTACATGCTGTGTGATAAAGTTTCATTTAAATGAAAATAACATATTGTGTGATAGAAAACAATAGATAAAATTGTATAATGTTAGTTCTGGTAATGCATGCACTAGGTCTAGGAATGCATAAAAATTAATAAGGCAATTAAACACTGACCAAAAAAGTTGGTTATATGCAAGAAGTTGTTTAGTATACCTAAAATGCAAAACATGTACAGTATTAATGTTTAAAATGACTGAGATCATTAACTACCAATCAGAAAACAATTAATTTAATTTTCTTATCACATTGATTATCAAGCTTCAAAGAGAAATGTTCTTAGTCTGTATAGACAGGTATGTCTCCACCACTATTAGAATGCAAATTGTTTCTTTGATAAGTTCTACTAGATTGGAAGAGAGTGGAGTTACCTACTGCAATCTGGTAGTAAAACTTGACTTTTTAAACATGGATTGAACATAAAAAATGTTTACATCTCCAGAAATAAAATGCTACATCCAAGGGATATAAACAGATTAATTATTTATAATAGTTATTCTTCTGACCAACAGAATTTGAATGATAGGGAACCTTAGAAAAATATTTACATTGCTGTTTGTACAGAGCAGCAACTGTATGGATTTGCCAAAACATGTATATAGTTAATGTTGTTTATTTCTTGGGTAGGGAGGTAAGTGCTTGCATAATAAGAGACCAGGCTTAGCTGAGAAAATATTATAGAAAAATATATAAAGTGGCACAAAAGTAATAAAAGCAGACTGTAAAAGACCAATTTCTAACAGAAAGACAATGAATGCAATATTTACTATGGCACAATTTGGCTTATTGATCTGGAATAGAGATAAAATTGTTGATAAGAAAAAAAACAGGAGAATGTAGTAACTTCTATTTACAATAGTAATCCATAAGGAATAATGGTACAGGAAACACCTGAATCACAGAGAACAAAACAGTTATAAAGGGAAGTGGGAAGCAGGGTTCCCCTGCAGGAATAAAACAAGAGTGAAATAAAGGGGCCTTGATATTAATTAAAAAGGGTAATTAAAGACTGATGAACAATAGAAGAACAGGCAGGAAAGATTTATATTGGTGAGACATTTTTGGGAGGGTGGAAGAATAATACTGGCTGCCCTATATCAAAAGAGAAGTTGTAGCCTTTCATTATGGAAAGACAGCACAGTGGAACAATGGACAGCATTGTCACTTCACAGCAAGAGGTTCCCAGGTTTGATTCTCGAGGCTGGGATACCTTCTGTGTGGAGTCTGCATGTCCTCCCTGTGTTTGCATGGGTTTCCTCCCATTTTCCAAAGACATGCAGTAGGTGGATTTTATTTTTCACACTAAAACTAGCCATAGGTGTGAATGTGTTTGGAAGTGTGTGGTATGGAAGAACTACCATGGCATGGCTAGCCACCTGGTGGTGTGAACCTTGGCTCTAGATGATTGTCAGTGTTGAAGTGACATCTTGACCCCATGTGCAAAAATGGGGAAATAGGTTGTGGATGGCTGGACTAAGAATGTATAGTATTAGCTGGACATTGGAACACTACTGAAAATAAGGAAGATGTCTCTGGTAAGAGAAATAATCACAGAATACTGGTTGCAGGTAGATGCTTATACAAATAAATGCTTGTATTTGACTTGATTGATGTAATGAAAATAAGGCAGAATGAATCATATTTCTTTTTTTACTATAACCCTAGAGCAACCAAATTGTTGGCTCAACATTTGAGACAACAGTAGGTTGAAAGAATGATAGCTAAAATCAGGAATTAAGAGAATGGTATGCTAGAAGTGGACTAAGGAAAAAGTATGAATGTATTGGTTAAACTATTACACTACAATAAATAAACAAAATGTATAGGCTGAGAGTAACATACATGAAATTATACTTCAGACAATTACAACTTCTTTAGTTAACAGAAACAGAAAGAGTGGTATTAACATAAAAAATAAATGAAACTCACATTGTTGAAGCAATAAGAATCCAAAATACAAGGAAAAATGTTTGTGGTGGAATTCCATTCGAAATGTGGAAATGGAAGGAATAGGAGATAATTAAAGTCTGGCTAGTACTTCTTAATAATATTTTTCGGGGGTGAAGCTATACCTTTGACTTGGAAAGAAGCAGCAATGGTAATTATTTCAAAGGAGGGAAATGATCCCTTTGATCCAGGGTCACACAGACTCATTTTGATTTTGAATCGTGACTATAAAGTGTTTATGATAATTTTGGTCAAAAAAGTGGCAACAACATTATTGAGAATAACAGCTCTGGATAAGTGTGGGTTTATAGAACGTAGGCAAACATTTGACAATATTAGTAGAACTCTTCTAATTCAAAAGGGTACATTGGTCAATAATAATAATATGCTAATCTTAATAGGTTTGGATACCATAAAAAAATCATTTGACAGCTTGAGTTTGAATTTATGGAGAGATCTCTTGCGGCAGTTAGGTTAACCCAAACATGGACAGCATTCATATTTCATTTCAACAGGGGAGCTCAAACATAATTGAATATAAGTGGAGAAATAGTAATAAAAAAACAGCCCTTTTTCCAGTTGTTATAATATTATATAATAACAGTCCAGAGCATGATATAAAAATTGTATTTAAAAAACTGAACTACTTAATAATATAGCAGGATAGACATCAAAAGAAGCAAAAACAAAGGCAATAATATTGAACTATGCCCCAGTGCACGATTTGTTATACAGCTTCACTTTTTGTGTGATCAAGACAGGATGAGATATTTGGGAATTTGGTTGAAATGGTATATCGAGCAAATAGCTAAGGAAATGAGGAAACAAATTACTCAAAATATTATAAGTTATACAAGACTATGGAAACTGCTATTTATGGCAATTAATAATAACACAAATGAGCAATTTTTTTTCATACTGTTGATTCTTTGTGTAGGTTGGGATTATATGTATGAACAGGTTCCTATTACCTGATTGAATGTTTAGGTTAGCAAATGCCTAAATGTCAAACTGGTAATAGCGAAAGCAAGAAAACGCGAACAGCCAATTTAACATAGGGAAAGAATTCCTTTGGCCGTTATGCAGATTTTGGCCCTTTCCCCACTGAAGAGTGATCTCGGAGATGGTATATTTAGTTGGGGTGGTGGGGGGTGCAGCCCCCCACATTGAGGTGTGCAGAGGACAAAGCCCTCCACTTCATTTTGGTTTAAAATTGTGTTTTTTTTTTTCGCCTGAGGGAATTCATTCCCCACGTTAAATCGGCCATTTGCTGTTTTAATTTTTCAATATTACCAGTTCGACGTTTAGGTATTCACTAACCTAAATATTTGATCAGGTAATATAGACATGTATGAACAGAGCAATCAGAAATAGAAGAATATAAATAAGGGAATTAAGGGTTTTCTTTCGAATAAAAAAAGAAAAAAAGTGCAATGGGAAAAACTAATACCGACAAAGAAACATGGTGGTTTGGGACTTCCAGATTTGGAGGCATACTATAAGGTTATACAAGTTAGATGAATATATTTGAGTCAGGATACAGAATGTATAATCAAATGGAAGCACATGATAGGCATGAAGTAACAGACCACATGTGGGCCTTTGGTCAGATCTAGGAAACTAATCTAAAAACATCTGTGTTGCCCTTGAGTTGAATCTCCTTGCTTTAAATTTTCTTTGGAAACTCCTCATAGCCAAATCGCATCTGCTTATAGTAGTGTGCATGAGAAGATTAAACCAAAAGTTTGTCCCCCTTAGACCCCTAAAGCTTGAATGACCCTCTCTTTCATATCTTCCTGCCTGCTTGGTGCACAATGTATTACATAGAAGTATTAACCCCTTTTGGCATCTAACTTTTAAAAGCTGTAACATCTGGGTCAAGACAACCATTCGATGGACAGCCTTCTGTAGATTTGTTATATTGTAAACACACCATCTGCAGCATTTACTTTACTCATTTAAACACCTAAGCAGCCAGTTAGTTTCACCGCTGTTGCCAGCCTTTTAGCACTAGGCCCCCTAAGTATGATAACTACCTTATGCTCCCAGATAATTAACTTATTCTACACACTAATAATTCCATTGGTGAGAGGTATAAATACCTAATTAATTTGAGGCTTCCCTCCCACCAAAAACACCTTCCTCTACCTCCATCACAATCTGTCACTAATCATACTAAAATGTCTTACACTGAGGATGTAAAAAACATTCCAAAGCCTCCTAGATATAAAAATAGTAAGTATCAACAATCATGCCACTCATTCACTTCATGTATACCCACCATAAAGAGACACAGTGAACAAAAGCATTCCAAATCTGCCACTATGAAGCACAGCAGAAAGAGAAATGTTTTAGGAAAAAATGGCTATTGTCAGGCAGACTGAGTCATCACTGACAAGGCTAGACAAGGAGAGCATTACAGTGAGCTGTCTTCCAGGTGCCAGGATTTCTAATATTACAAGGAACTTAAGGACCCTATCTCCTGTCAGATATGATTACAACATAGTAGTGGTCTATGTGAGTGGGACTGAATGACTTGAGACACAAAACCCTGAGGAGCAATGCAAAAACACAGGTCTATTCATGTTAGATATGCAGGGAAGACTCTGGCCCTAAGTTCAATCCTTCTCTTACCTCTAATGATGTCTAGATACAAACAAAAGATAATTGATTTAAATAAGTGTTTAAATAGTTGGTGCCATTCTGGGGGATCTATTATGTGTCAGTATTTGACAAAATGCACGATAGTCCAGTTTGATTCTCTGAAGATGGACGCCCCTCTCATTCCAGGGCTTATACATGCTGGTTAACATCTTTGCTGCTCCCCAGTGCCTTTACTAGGCAGGGTACAGCTGATGAAGATTCCAACAGAGCTAACATGTCAGTCCCAAAATCAGATCACGTTGTCTCTTCTCAATGCCAGAAGTTTAAACAATAAGTTGCCTGATCGTGTAGTGCTCCTGCATTTGGAAAGTATACAGCTCTGTGTGGTTACTGAGACCTAGTTTAAATGTAACGAAAGCACTCCCTCTGTACCTGGGTTTTGCACTTTTCATATCTTCAGGCCCAATGGCAACTGTTGTGGAGTCACCATATGTGTCAAGGAAGATATTACCTCCAGCTAGTTCCCTAGGGACTCACAATCTGAACTCATTTATTTAATTACAATTTAATAACTGGGTAGGTGGGCTGGTACAATGACCTTTTTCAGTCATTACTGTTATAAGTAAGAAAGAGGCAAATACAAAAATAATGAAAGCAGTTATATGCACAAACTGGGAATATGCTGAGTCGCTGAAGGTAGTTAAGGCGAACATGAAATGATTGAAGAAACTACATTTGTTAATGGTGGAATTTGCTTCTTCCTCTATTGTTATGTGACCTCATAGCAGATATAGCTATATATATATATATATATATATATATATATATATATATATATATATATATATATATATATATATGTGTGTGTGTGTGTGTGTGTGTGTGTGTGTGTGTGTGTGTGTGTGTGTTCCTGTCATTTCTTCAAATGTCCGTTTGGTCGACAAGAGCAAGGGATGGTGCTGTATATCAAGTAACGGATAGCCAAACTGAAAAAAATGTTCAGGGAAAGTTTTTTTTGAGAAAGGTGATTGGAGTTGGAGGGGATAAGAGCATTTATGCATGTGTGTGAGAGAGTCAAGGTTAGGGTTTGGGACTGGTGAGGGGAGAGGTTTTATGTTTGTGTGCAAGTGTGTATATTTTAGGGTTGGGGTCAGGGTTAGGTAAGGGAAAGATGTAGTGTTGTTACTGTGTGTTTGTTTGTGTTTGTGTGTATGAGTGTGTCTTGCATACTGGCAGTGGTATGGGAAGTTTTTCATTAAGGTAGGATCTAGGGTTAGGTTTGGGGAAGGAGTGTCAGGCAGACTGGACAGGATTAGCCTTCATTCCTTAAGTGGTGCAGAGAAGTGGAGCCCCCTGCCCAGCTTAGTAATGGGTGCTAAACCTTACTTAAATGCTGTCCCTTCCCTCAATTCTAACCCTACACCTTACCTTAATAAAAAAACATCCTGTAACACTGCCACTTCTCAAATGAATTTGAGCCCAGTGTCATAGGGATTGGGGGGTGGTTAATGTGAAGATTGGGAGAGGAAATATTTTTCCTTTCTTGAGCTTTTGTTCTTTTGATATTTAGGGGATTCAGTCTTCTCTGTGTTCAAACTTCTTAATGCCATTTTTTAAATGCGACATTAAGAATGTTCAGTCATATCAATGACAACTGTATATATAGGTTTACAATCAAAAGGCAGAAAGTCAGTTACATGACAGGCACCTCCTCAAACATGACAGGAGCGACAGTCAGAATGTTGACGTACAAGTGTCTATCCGTTCGTAAAGACGTACACAAGGCAGGGTCACGAAGCATCTACAAATATGGTAACTGTCGACTTTAACATCGACAAATGGTTGTCAGTGTTATTTGTCAATGTTCTGACCTCATTAATATTCATGAGGTTAATTAAATGCATGGCAGATCTCATAGTTCACTATTTTCAATGTCGGGATTTTGATAGTAATCTATATATATATATATATATATATATATATATATATATATATATAAAGCAAATGAGGCTTTGTGAGATCATTAAGCAGCACAAACTAGGAAGTGGTAATACTATCAAGTCAAAACAATGAAGAATAATAATATAGCAATCGTCAACGATTGAGTGTGGTGTATTGAAGATTTACCCATGGCTGGTGTGATTAAACAAAGGCAACCATTTGTAAATCTTCAATATATCACACCCAGGAGTTGGTTGTTGGTATTATACAATGGCATTATTTAAGAAAAAAATTACTTACTTTTCTTAAATAATGTCTGTATAATGGTGCCATGATGTTCATCTGCTTTTTTTTTTTGGTATCCTGGGGCTTTCTTGATGTACTGGGCATTAGTATGGGACTTATGTTCCCACGCTTACACAGTACATCAGTGCTTTGGAAAGGAAGATTCCAGTTTTTTTTTTTTTTTTAAATAAAGTTTGAAATCTGGACAGTTCAGAGGTATGAGAAACATAGAGCAGAAATACAAGGATAATTAGATAACATACCTGATTTTACTTATATTTTCTCTGTCTCATCTCTCTCATACCTCTAAACTGTCTGGATTTTAAAATTTATTTTATTTTTTGTAAAACTCAAGAAAACCGGAAAATTCTGTAGCATATATTAATACAGAAGAAAGTTCAGGAGACCAGACTTTTTTCTATTGGTATATGCTCGATTTACAACAGGCACGCTGGATGAGCTGACCAATCAGTATTCACATTTTTGAATGTAAATTACCTGCCATTTTATAATATATAATATTTACAGTGATAAAAAGGTGTCATTGAACTACAGATCTACAGATCACACCAGATGGGATTAATTATCAATTAATAGCTTGTTACAGAACATATTCTTTGTCTCCAGATGACTATGTAAGATTCTTTAGTATTCCAAATGATGTCCATATCAGCAAAAAAACTCCATTATTTTGGATGCTTTAACTACTCTTCTATAAACTGAGACACCTATATCTCCAATGTAGGATATGTCCCCAAATTCCTGTATATATATATATATATATATATATATATATATATATATATATATATATATATATATAAACAAAAACTCCCTTGAGCAGTTAGTAAACAAACCCACAAGAGGACATAGCTTTCTAGACCTGATTCTTACAAATATGGCTGATTTTTATACTGCTCCTCTAATAGTTCCTTCCCAAATGAAATCTGACAACAAAATTAGTGACCTTCTCCTTTAAACTCCCAAAAGCCCCTAAAGCAAACCCCACTGAAGTTAAAGACTACAAACATCTCCAATGAAATATCAAAATTCACTTTTGACTGTACTAACCCTGTCCTTAATACAGCTGCAAGCTTCATTAATGAATTGTACTCCCATTTAGAAAAATACATGCATCTAGCAGTCCCTACCAGAGCCAGCTATCATGGGGAATTCAAACATAAACCACCCTGATGGTCCACCACAATAAATAAGTTCTACAACAAAAGAAAGAAAGCCCTTAAATTATTTAGCAGATTGAAAGCCCCTCTTCAAAAGCATTACAAAAAAAACCTGAAAACCACTACCGGGTCCACTAAAGGAGCCCACAAACTTAATCTGATCTCTGAAGCCAAATATAATTATAAATCCTTCTTTAGCTATCTCAGAAAGCTAAGAGACAACACCCTATATTATTCTGAACCTATTGACATTTCCTATTCTGACCCAATAGACATTGCCAACATTCTTCCAAACAAATTCAGTTCCAACTTTACACCAATATTTTTATCCATGAAATACCTGAATTCCTTATTTCAAATGCTAACCATGCCCAAAAATACATGAGAATATACCTGGTCATTTAATTAGTGTTAAACATACCTTGCAGATCCACATCTTAAACTGTTTAAACTAAGTTTAGATAGTCATGAGACTGGCCTTGCATCTGACCCAGTTAATAACATTCCTACTAGTCTTACAAGCCTCAACTTATTAACTGAAATATCAGCAATCTTATTCAACTTGACCTCTGACAGTTTGGTTTTGTGAAGGGTAGGTCTTCTTCACTGAATCTGCTTAAATTCTCAAAAGAGTTAAATTTGTGTAGATGCTGACCATTTAATACGTGTGAGGGAATCTTCAGCCATCCACGGCCTTCAATAAACACATTTCTGGCATCATAAATAAACTAAATGCATAAAAACTGGCCCATATGTGGTAAAATGGATGGCAAACTGTCTGAAAGATAGAACTCACACAGTGTGAGTTGCACCAGCCTCATCAGAATGTATGAAAGTGACCAAATGTGTCCCTCAGAGCTCAATGCTGGAACTTCTCTTTCTTTGACCTTTACTTCTCATATTCCCAAGCAAAGAGACAATACATCTTGCTAACATAATTTATAGATGACTGCAAACTGGGGGTTGTTGTTAAGTCATCCTCTGCCACTCAAACCCTCCAGCATGAAGTCCATTGTAAACTCTTGGTATACTAAAAATGGACACATTAAATACTAAAAAGTGTAGTATTGTCACTTTTGGATGGCATCCCTCCCCTCATCGTACCATATAGATAGCACATCAGTACAACATGAAGATGTAGTCAGGGATGTAGGAACTTGGGTTGATAATTCTCTCCCTTTCTTTTGACCATCATGTGACAGTGATTATCAGGAAATCCTTTTATTTAGCACAGCTAGTTGCAAAAGAAATATCTTCAAGGTCTAAAGAGGTAATCACTCACTTATACTTGGCATTGATCACATAAATTATGGATGTCACGAAAGGAGATACTGCCCGCCCAATTATCTGGAACTTTGTAAATAATTATATGTCATTTGTAAATCTCAACATGATTCATATGCTTGTGTTACAACTTTATTAGAAATGTATGTCATAAAGATGGTTTGTACAGATATGTGTGCTGAAGAGGAGGTATTTTACAAAGTGCTGTTTAAAAATGGATTCACAACATGCCCTGCTGGAAGGGAAAAGAAATGCACATACACTATTTTAACAGTTTGAATGTATATATTTTAACAGTGGAAACTGGAAC
This sequence comes from Protopterus annectens, assembly GCF_019279795.1. Classification (NCBI taxonomy): domain Eukaryota; kingdom Metazoa; phylum Chordata; order Ceratodontiformes; family Protopteridae; genus Protopterus; species Protopterus annectens. The sequence continues at coordinate 1,140,392,778 of NC_056727.1, read as the reverse complement.
ACAAGAGGTTAACCTCAGAAAAATAGCTGAAATTAAATTACTTTATGGCAGCAAGAAGACAAAATGTCTAAAACTAGGGAACCTTCTGCATTGTCATGCAAGTGTTTTATTGTTTTATGACTTCCAGCAAGTATCAAGATTTGTGGAAATGCCCTTGTGTATGTATTTCACAAGTAGATGCTAAATGATACCAGCTGCATCAATTGTTTTTTACCTCGGATAGAGTCAGATGACAAGAAATTATGTAATTCTGCAAGTTATCCCAGCAGTAATATTTGAGGTATTAATTTGGGAAGTCTCTTAGTGAGAGACAGTATTCTGTATTTGTCTTTGACCTGACAACATCAGGATCCACTCACCACATCTGCCTTGCTTGCTCTAAAGTAAGTGTACTAGGGTACAGTATATATTTTTTAGATATAGTCAGGAATATAGCAAAGCTTAGCTTAGATATTTTCTTTATTTATTTGAGACTGTTGTGCAATGTTGTTTTAAATAGTTCTTGTGATTTTGAACTCTGATATCACTGCGCATATATATTTAGTATTGTCTTGCTCTTTTATTATTTATTATTAAATATATTTAAACCTTTCATTGTGGCTGATCTGTGTAGAAACATATTTATGTTCTGAGAGTACTTGCATATTTATTTGGCGATTTATTTGGTAATACTGTGTAGGCCACTCCTAATAGCCTTCCTCTTGGTCAAACTACCATTTGTATTGATATTAACATTACACAGTAAGACTAGACACCCTTTGTTAAGGGCCTTAAAGTAGCAGATAAAGAGGTGGCTGGTGGCAGTAATAACTACTTTATGTCTGGATATAAGGGGCATAGCTAGTAAACCTGTGCCATCCTTTCGCAGGTGTGTGTGTGTGTGTGTGTCTGCGTGTGTGTGTGTGTGTGTGTGTGTGTGTGTGTGTGTGTGTGTGTGTGTGTGTGTGTGTGTGTGTGTGTGTGTGTGTGTGTGTGTGTGTGTGTGTGTGTGTGTGTGTGTATGTGTGTGGGTAAAACAAATCTCCAGGAGTGTGTGTGTCAGCTACTTGGGCAGGGACACGAAGCACTGGTTGGACAGAGAGAGTGCTGGAGGTCTTGGCTTGGCCACTCAGCTGAGATCTTAACTTTATAGCTGTGCCAGTGGGGAGTCTTATTGGGGATCTGGAGAAAGAGAGAGAAACCAACCTCAGACTGACTGTGGTCTCTGTGTGCTATTAAGGGAAATTGCACTTGATGCAGTAAGCTGCATCTGGAAATACTGTGTGTGTACCTGTCATCCTCAAAATGTACTTCCTCCACTGGTGCTAGTGGTGAGGATTGAGGCTCCTTAATTACTGGGCCAGAGGTGGGGCATCACAATGGACTACAGTGCCCCTTCAGGATGTACCTCTCTAAACATATCAAACAATTAGAAAGACCTCAAAGGTTTCTCATGGGCCTTAACTCCCTCCCCTATCAAGAGAAGATGGAAGCTCCATTATTTTATTCAGTGTCTTATAGTCTTTTGAGAGATCTCTGTCTCGCTTATCATGCTATAAAAGACCCAATTGACCTGGACTGCTTGCATCTCTTCAAGTCCAATGGCGCTGTCAATAGTAGGACCAAGGTCCTAAATCTTCACCAACAGATAAAACACGGTGAGGGACAGATTTATAATGCATACCTCCCAAAACTCTGAAATAAACACTTGCATGTCAAGCAGTGTGACTCACTGTCTTCCTTTAAACATAACCTAGATGCCTGGATGGGTATCCTCAAATTTACTCCAGGATTGACAGGTGTGGTCCTCCTGCAGAAAGGAGGTATGGCTTGAGGCAGGGCACTGGCAAGGTGTGAATGAGCATAAGACTAAATGGTCTTGAAATATCTGTGAATCTATGAATCCAGGAAACAAAGTCATGGCGATTCAGAAAGAACCCCAGTGCTAATATGTTACGGGTTGCAGTAAAATGTTCCCATTTTCAAGATGAAGAACATGCGTATTCAGAGAAGAATTAACCACAATGAGTAAAGACCTCATTATCAGCTAATTTGTTTGCCTCTAAATTGTTCTTAATTACCCCAAATGCAGGTCAGCACTTTCTGTCGGAAGTTAACACTGGCGGCCAATGCACCATGTTAGCACAGGGACTGTCCTTATTTACTTTGCCACACACAATACACGCATTCAAATACACACACACACACACACACACACACACACACACACACACACACACACACACACACACACACACACACACACACACACACACACACACACACACACACACACACACACACACACACACACACACCATACCTGTCTCTGTGTTGTCTGAACATCCTGAGTGTCTCCTTTTTCCTTCCCTTGTAAATCATATATGGTAGAAGTCAATCATTAATGACAGACATTAAAGTTTCTCACTTCATATCCTTCAATAAAGGGATGGTGGTGCAAAAGTTGTTATAATAGTGGGTTTCCAGGTTTGTAGGAGAAGTAATTAAAATCCATCCTTCATTTTGACACACCATTAATGTTGCCTTTGTCTGGATTACTTGTGCTATGAGGTTGAGATGTATTCTTCATATACACTGGCCCTTTCCCTCATAAATCAAGAACTGTTGCAGGCATTGAATAATGCCTGAGATCAATATTATAAATTAAAATAAACACTTTTGAACAAGACACATGAACTTATCAGTTAGTGTAGTGGGATAATCCTAACATTTCCTGTGGCATGGGTGCAGGGTTAGAACCCTTAGTTGTATATATAGGTTTTAAATCTTATATTTTTACATTAAATCTCTGCTGTCTCAGTGGTGTTGTAGAGGACTAATATCCTCAGTGGGAGTGCTGGAATCATTTAAATGCCTTTAAGGAGCACTACTCATAGTATTCCTAATATCTAGCTGTTCAACACTCCACGCTGTTTTTTTCCTTTTAAGTAAGTGCCCTTAAGGCATGGTATAGAGAGTAAATGCTGAAGCAACTACTGAGTTTTAGATACAAACGACAACACCAGATAATCCAACAGAATTTATTATAGCAAAAATTCTGTATATGTGGAAAAAATATAAATCTCATTCTCTCTCTAGCGCCTCGGGCAAATGCCTTTTACAGAGTATAAAATCACATTCCCATAATGCATACATTTATACAAAAAATGTTAAATAAAACCAATTAAACAATAAAACAATTACATAATTATAACACCCATTTCCAATTAAGTTCCCTGTTTAACCCCTTTGGGAACAGGGTACCAAACTTCAAGATAAAAATTGCTTCCTTTTGATGTAGCTTACTTTTTAAACATATAACTGGAACATTTTTAACTTTTTCTATAACAGTGCTTCTTAAATTTTTACCCTCACTATCATGGCGCATCTTAAAATGTAGACCCAAAGGGCTCTCTAACTTTTGATTTTCAATATTCCTAAGATGTTCTAGATATTTTACACAAAAATTTTGTTTTGTTTCCCCTATATAAAACAAATTACATTCACATTTTAGTACATAGATAACTCCTTCTGTATTACAACTGTATAGATCACATGGAAAGTACCTTTGTCCATTAATATAGTCAAAAAAGGGGTAGTAAAATTACATATTGAACAATGTCCACAGGGTTTCAAACCAAACTCATGTATAGATTTCCTAGGCACTTCTAATGGGGGTACAAACTGAGCATGAACTAACATGTCTTTAATACTTTTACCACGTCTATAAGAGACAATAGGTTTTTTGAGTTAAACGTTCCCCCAAAAACTTGTCCTGCAACAAGAAATTTCAGTAAAACATAATTATTTCTAATAATTTTTCCGAAAACACATTGCATGTACTCACAAAAAAACATTTTTCTACAATTTTATCACTTACATTTCTGTCTGATTTGCCATTATATTTATTAGAACTGGCACGGTAATAACTCTGCAACAACCGGTTCCTAGCTACCTATATAGCGTTAGTATTATAGCCCCTTTTCTTTGTTATTTTTCCAATAATGAAAGTATGGATGTTTTAGTGAATTCTGAGGGGTGTGAAATTTCTTTAGATGATAGCATTTCTACTGAATTCTGTTCTTGTGAATCATCTTTTGAGATGAAACAAAATGAAAATGCATATTGCTTGTTAGATACAGGAAAGATTAAAGGTAGAAGTGACGATATCCCTCCATTTCTTAATGAAATCATTACACAATTCTCTAGTATGGTGACATTTTTGGTAGAAAAAACATTCTTAATATTTTCAAAGGAAAGGAAAAATGGTAATTTATAGTACAACCTAAGAATGAGTGGTTGGCCCTTAAAAAATATGAGTGAAAGGAAGGATGTGTTTTTTAAACCATCGGATAAGGGGAATAAAATGGTAATAGTGAATAATGTACAATACTTGAAAATGTGTTTAGATAACCTTGCAAATAGAGAAGTGTATAGGGAAGTAATATGGAGTAATTATGAAACAGCTTTGATTCTATTTACTGAACTGATTCAGAGAGGCCATAGGTTAAGGTATTTTACTAAAAGAGATGTTGAGAAAAAAATTTGTATAGAAGGATGTACTATGGCAAAATTATATTGCCTTCCAAAAATACATAAAAATATTGTAGACCCACCAGGTCGACCGATTGTCTCTGCATGCAATTACTTCCTACATAATGTATGTATTCTACTACACGAGTACTTGTTACCAGCAGTGGAGATATTGCTTTCATATGTAAAAGGCACCTTTGATTTTCTTGACAAAGTGAAATCGGTGAGATGGAGTAAATACAAGTATTTGATAGTAATAGATGTAAAGAATTTGTATACTAACATTGCACATGAATTTGGCATTGAAGCATTAAAGTTTTTCTTAAGGGAAACTCCATTGTCTTATTACCTGATTGATCTGGTCTAATTTTGCATCACAAATAATTTCTTTGAATTTAACGGTACTTTACATCAACAAATTAAAGGTACAGCGATGGGGACGGCTTTCGCCCCCATGTATGCAAACCTTTTTATGGGACTTTTTGAAGTGGGACATCTTTATAGAATGGATTTTTTTCAACATCATGTATTAAAGTATTACCGTGACATAGATTATTTAATTTTTTTATGTGAGGGGGGCAGATCCGGACTTGATAAAAACAGGTGTGGTATAAGCTTCACTGGTTTACAATGTGAAGAAAATGTTGTCTTTCTAGATGTTAACTTAGGTGAAGAAAGGGGGAATATTAAAACCAATGTCCATCTGAAATTTGATAATATTAATCATTTTCTGGATGGAACTAGCTGTCATCCACCCCACTTGATTAGTGCACTTTCCTATAATGAATTGTTACATATTAGTAGGTTAACAAATGATAGTAAAAACTTTTGGATGAAGTGTCTAAAACATGTGAAATGTTTGAGAATAGGGGCTATAATACTAACTCTATACAGGTAGGGTTGCCACCTTTTGTTGTGGCTAAAACCCGAGTAAAGCCACACCTTCGCATCACCAGTAACCCCACCCACCCCACCCCTCTCTCGCCCATATTCTATCCATTTTGTGGTGTCACAATGACATCACCTGATGGGACTGCCCTCTTTTTCCATTCCTGCTGCTGCCTGTTTTCAGCTGATTTACTATGGTTTTCTGTAAAAAAGTATAGTAAATCAGCCGATTTGCAAACTACGAAAGTCTGTTTCCTTTTTTGAAACGGAATACTGGAGTTTGTACAGTGTTTTCCGGACTACCAGAGATTAGCTGTTATTTAGAAGTAATACTGCTTTAGCTTGTTTTAGACTGAATTTTAGTTTTCTGATGCCACATTATGACCAGACTTTCCAGATTTCAGTTGGGTAAGCTTAAGTTGAGATGTGACACTTTAGGTGTTCTCATTGAAATATTGAAGTGTTTAGTGCCCATCTGGCTGTTCGAAGCTTAGTATTTTTAGAGAATTGTGGGCAATGCAGCAGGCAGCAGCAGAACTCAGAGGTGGGGCAGGAAAGAGCTTCAAGTGGTTTGCAGCTTAGTTCAAGTCTGATTTAATGTTTTTAGCAGTTGTAATAAATATTTGTTTTGGTGGGAGTAAGAGGATCAGGCTGGTTTTACAATTCTCTGTTTATACTAAGGCTGCATCCTTTACAACTTACAACAGTGTACGCCTCCACATGGCATGAGCTCATCTTTCAACAGTCCTGATTTTGGCTGCATCCCTATTCATCTCCCTAAAATTGACGATTTGGAGATAAAAGGTGGTGGATTATTGATTTTAATAAATAACAACAGCAACCAGGCCCGGAGCTCCATTAAGAGCCTGAAGTCTGCAGCTGCAAAACTACTAAAACCAAATGCAAAAGGGCCGCAGCATGTGCACAGTGATTCCAAGTTTAAAACTTTTAATTTAAAAATAAATACCCCCCCCGCATCAGTACACAGTACTTACAATGCATCGCTGCTGTCACACACCTGTCAGACAATGCTACCTCGACTTTAACTACAAGAGAATACAGGGAGACAATCACTGCCCTTAAAACTTCTTACCTCTGGGGGTGGTAGAGAAGAGTGTCCCACCAGGTGTTGTGCTGTAACAGTATGGTAAGTAACTGGGATAAGTCTTTCAAGTGAAACACTCTCTGGTTGGAATGGGAATGCTTTTGCTCTGCTGGCACTTGGAAGATATGTTGAATTCGGTCTTTTCTCGTTTTTTACCACAAAGAAAATCATCAAGCAGCACACCCGGCAGTTCATTTTGGAATAAAACAGATGCAGCCTGGGCTGGAAATTAGATATTGCTTGTTTGCAAAAGAAGACTGCCTACAATGCTGAACAACTACGAAAGCAAGCGACAGCACCTCTCCCTGCAGAGCCTCTTCACCATGTGACATCAGCCATGTGATCACAGGTGCAGCAAGCAACACAAACAAGGAGCTCTAGAGGAAGGGAGACAACACACTAAATCACATGTTAAAATCAAATGGTGGTGGTGGAACCTACCTAGTGGCGCAAAACACGGACTTCACATGTCCGGTTTTGAATGAAGTTGGTAACCGGACAATTTGTCAGAAAACCAGACAGTCCGGTCAAAAAACGGACAACTGGCAACCCTATATACAGGCAGCTAGGAACCGGTTGCTGCAGGGTTATTACTGTGCCATTTCTAATAAATATAATAGTAAACCAGACAGAAATGTAAGTGATAAAATTGTGGAAAAAATGTTTTTTGTGACTACATACAATGTATTTTCGGGAAAAGTATTAGAAATAATTATGTTTTACTGGAATTTCTTGTTGCAGGACAAGTATTGGGGGGAACTTTTACCTCAAAAACCTATTGTCTCTTATAGATGTGGTAAAAGTATTAAAGTCATGTTGGTTCATGCTCAGTTTGGGGTCTATGTTAAATGTTTGAACATCCAAAATGTCGAACATTACATGGTCGACACCAAATGTTCGACATTTGGATGTTGGAACATTAAAAAAAAAAAAAAAAAAAAAGGAAACAGAAAAAAACACTTTAACAGTGTAGGCAGGGGGGCAAGCCACCCTGCACCCCCCACACCCTCCCTACTTAAATATACCAACTCCGAGACCGCACTTCAGTGCAGAAAAGGGAAATTCTCCCTATTGAAAGACTATCTTCGAGCACTCATAATTTCAAACGTTTGGTCTCGACCATGTAACGTTCGAAATTTTGAGCGTTTGAAGATTTGACAGGTACCCTCAGTTTGTACCCCCATTAGAAGTGCCTAGGAAATCTATACATGAGTTTGGTTTGAAACCCTGTGGATATTGTTCAATATGTAATTTTACTACCCCTTTTTTGACTATATTAATGGACAAAGGTACTTTCCATGTGATGTATACAGTTGTAATACAGAAGGAGTTATCTATGTTCTAAAATGTGAATGTAATTTGTGTTATATAGGGGAAACAAAACAAAATTTTCATGTTAGATATCTAGAACACCTTAGGAATATTAATAATCAAAAGTTAGAGAGCCCTTTGGGATTACATTTTAAGATGTGTCATGATTGTGATGGGAAAACGTTAAAAGGCACTGTTATAGAAAAAGTTAAAAATGTTCCAGGTATATGTTTAAAAAGTAAATTACTTCAAAAGGAAACAATTTTTTCTATCCTGAAGTTTGGTACCCTGTTTCCAAAGGGGATAAACAGGGAATTTAATTGGAAATGGGTGTTATAATTATGTAATTATTTTATTGTTTAATTGGTTTTATTTATTTTTTTTTGTATAAATATATGCATTATGGGAATGTGATTTTATACTCTGCAAAAGGCATTTGTCTGAGGTGCTAGTGAGAGAGAGAAATTTGTATTTTTTCCACATATACAGAATTTTTGCTATAATAAATTCTGTTGGATTATCTGGTGTTGTCATTTATATGCTATAGACACTATCCCTGCTGTCTAGTTTTCTCCCTGACCAGTGTCTGCAGAGTTATCCCTGATGGCTAGGATAACCCCCCTGCAATAGCTCTCAACCTCTTAGAGAAAGAAATCTGGACAAAGCCATAAATAATGGGAGCACAAAGGCCCAAAAATAGGGACTTTTTAAATATTGCTCTTGAAAACTTAGAAAGTAGATAGAACAGCAGATTTAGCATTAGCATTAATTTTCTGAAGGGTATGAAGTCTGAAACTCAAATGACTGTTAATATTTTCTGATCTCAACCCTCAATGATTTGACAATGATTTGCCAGAAAACCACAATTTTATGAGAAACAGGTAAAAAATATGAGGCAATAATCTGGGCATTCTATGAAAATTTGTACAATTGAGAGGTAGGCCCCTGCCCACTTCTTGTATAATTTAAGATAAATATTAGATTTGAGATGACAATACAGTATAAAAGCTAAAAAAAGCAAAGCACCATCTGTTATCCCTTGTGCCTAGTGTTTCCTCTCTTTGCATAAGTGTCATTAAGGCATGGCAGTGAAGAGTTTTCCCCTGGTGGCTAGTGTTCCACCTCAGTTCATGTCTTTTGTGTTCTTCCTGGTTGTTAGTGTTCCACCTCAGTCCACGTCTTTTGTGTTCTTCCTGGTTGCTAGTGGTTTCTCTGACCAAATGTTGCAGGCTTTGCTCATTAGTGTAGGGGTGTGTGGAAGTATGACAGCCACTCCATCCTCCCACACACACATGTATACCCCTCTGTACCCAGTGACACTCGCAGATACACTCAAGCGTTCATCCATACAAATGCCCACCCCCTCACTAACCACCCCTACTGTGACCTCCCAGGCAGATACACACACATATAGTTGCACATGCACCCACCTCCTAACACTATCTGATCACTAGACTTGCTACATGTCTTCATGTAAAAGCATTGCAGTAGGGTGTCTTAGAGTGCAAAAATGTTACCGCAAGATGCACATCTTGTGTACACCTTACAGTAACTTTTCTGAATTTGGGCCTATGTATAGCCTTATATGCATAAAAGTATTAAGCAAGTTGTTATGTTAAAGGAAGTTAAACTATGTATGCTAATAAGAAGGACAGTGAAGAGACTGCCATGAGAATTTGGAGAAGAAAGAGCAAAGATCCAAGATTTTGGGAGCAGATGATTAAAGGAGATGGAATAAGAAAACAGGATGAAGCTAAACAAATTTTTGTGTTACTGAACTCAGATCAGCTTGCATATAGTGGAGCTGGATTCAATAAAGCCTATATGGTGTGCTAAAACCATGTGCACGTCACTCCATGACGCGTGCACACAGTAGCGTGCTGTTTTCTATTCAGTAACCAGCTCTACATGCTGTGTAGAGCTGTGTACACATGGCAAACATTGTGGCATACTAACTACTGCATAAACAGCTGAATTGTATGCTAATCAGCCAATCCAAGATGGATGAGTTATTCAAAAATCTATAAAGCAATTGTGTACACTGAATTACAAGTTTTGCCTGCGAATTCCAAAACCTATTGGAATACAGCCACAGATACTACTATACATGGAAACAATTTTTGAGGTTGCTGTTGCATAAAAACATGTGCATGTGCAACAGGTCCAAATCTATGCTGCTGCTGCTGCTGCTATAGACTTCGGCCAAGAAGGAGAAGAGTGTTTAGATCCTGTTTAACTTTTTATGGTCTGCATGAGGTGGAAATTGTAGAGCACTGCAGGGTGGATAGAGACATAGTACAGGAACTCTGCAACCTCTGTCATCCTCAACTGACAGAAAGGGCAAACTGAGGGGAACCAATACCTGTGGAGACTAAGATATGTATAATACTTAGAATATTAGCTACAGGAACCTTTCAGAGGCCAAAGGGGAGACACTGGGGGTGTCACAGGCAACAGCATCCAGGATTCTACAACAATTCCTGATTGCTATCATAAAACATGCCAATGACTATATACATTTTCTCCATACACCTGAGGACAGAGCTGCAACTATACAGGATTTCCACCATGAAGCACACTACCCTGAAGTCTTGGTTGCCATAGACTGCACACACATTGAAATCAAGGCATCACCCAGGGAGCAGGGTAGGGTGTACATAAACAGAAAGGACTTCCACTTTATTAATTGCCAGGTCATGTGCAATGCTAGGGGAATCATCCTGAATGTGTGCGCTGCCAACCCAGGCAGTTACCATGATATCCATATTTGACACAACTCTCAACTCTAGCAGAGATTTTCTAGGGGGTTATCCCACAGGGTCATTTACTGGGGGATGCAGATTATGCACTCAAGCAGTGGCTGATGATGCCCATCAGAAATGCATACCCACCCATTGAAGAACACTATAATGAGGCACACAGTCAAACAAGAAATATCATAGACCATATGGTTGGGCTGCTGAAGTCATAGTTCTGGTGCCTAGATACATTGGGGGAGCACTGTAGTACAATCCCTGTACCTATGCTGAAATTTACACTGTCTGTGCCATCCTTCAGAATATTATTCTGAGAAAACAGCCTCAGCAGGAACATGCAGGGGAAGGGGCACACATACCACCACCACTGGCAAGGTCACCCCAGCCAAATGCAGGTAAGGAGTCAGAGGGGGAACTACCAGCCACTGTGGGTGTTAGCAGACATAGGCATGCACAATATGCTCTTGCCTGGCTAAGATGCAATGGATAGCACACACATTCACCACCTAAGGGGGTAAAACCTTCATCTTATGCACATACATACAATAACATAGATGGTAGGCAATGCTCTTAACCTTTATTCATCCATGTAATGACTGTGTACTGCAAGCATCACACAGAGTCAGCCCAAATTAAAACTCCTCTAACTGCTGGACTGGCAAGGTAAGTGCTGAACTTCCAATAGGAAAATAAATGGCTAAGAACACAAATGAATGGCATATCCTTGTATACTGTTACTGGCTAATGTAACTAAGTAGAAGGTTGTGATTTTTACAGCAATGACATCAATATGTGACAGCACTGACTTATGTCAATAGATGGGTTCTCTGTCAACTAATAGGCCTCATGCATCAAAGATTCATACATTTCAAAAACATGTAAGAAAGCAGTACAAATTTCAAAGAGCATCGCAAACACACATATACTAAGCACTCAGTCAGTGATGCACCCTGGGCATCAGACAAAAGACTTATGTATCCCTGAATCCATAAGATAGAATCAAGGATATGGCACAGTTATCGACATTTGTACAGGGTATTGCTTGGGTGGGGGGGGGCAGGAGGCCTAGGCTGATACAAAAGGTAGTGAGTGTTTCTGAATAAGAAAGACAAGGAGGCAGAAATTTTGATAAAGTATCAAATGGCCACTGAGACTAAATGAGCTGTAAAGATCAAGACTCACCCACATAATTGTTATATGTATATATCTGTATGGGCACTCAAGGTGAAACATGTGTGAGTGTCTGCAAGAACACAGCCAAACTCTGTGCTAGCTCTACATTATGGTATGTCAGGAAGGTGTGAGCCATGCACGATAGAGGTAACAGTTCATCTTTTTCATCCCCGACCAAGAACTGGCACTGTCAAGAGTTGCACTGGCACATCCAGGCCCATGGGCAGATACACTACTGCTATCTGATGTCTGCTGGATGAGTTCATCATGAGTATGCCCAGGACCACAACCCCTTGGCCTGCCTCATCTGGGTGTGGACACCTCAATCACTGATGGAGCAGTGGAAGCAGTGCCAGTACAGGAGCATGATCAGGTATGGCCATGTTGGTTAACATCAGATGATAGTGCTGACCTATGTCTACATGGATGCTGTCCCCCTCCCAGCAGATGATCCATCACAGACACTGCCCATTCCATTGTGTCATTCATCCATCCATTGAAACAGCCACACAGTGGAGGCAGTCACACATGCTAGCCTGTGCCACATCTACAACCCTAAGCATGTCCTCAGAGACCCTATTGTAATGTGCCTGTAGCTCTATGATGGCCCTAAGCATACGTCAAGTGGCACATAAAGACAAAGCAGGATCAGGTGGAAGGTGGACAGCAGGCCTCCTTTGAGCACCAGTAACAACTCTTCTGCATGGCATCTCACCCACAATTTGGCTACAGCAAGAGTCAACCAGCACTAAACCTGCAGTATCCCCACAAGCCTGATCAAGAGTGTCACCCTTCACCTGTCCAATATCTGAGGTCTCACTGGAATAGGTATGCTTAGGCTTATAGGTTGTGTCTGATGGAAATGCAGGTCATGGTTGAATGTCAACCTCGGTAGCAGATTCAATCTCTGCACCCCGACTGTGCTTCTGTTTGTCCACCATTATCATTAGAGTTTGATGATACTCTGACATCAGGTGGTAAGAGTACTACACTTCCACTGTTAGGATCACCTGTGATAATAAGCAGCAGACACAGGAACAAAATTAATACCTACAAAAAATGTAATATATGATAACAAACTAACACTGCTGCACTATCACAGATGATACAGCAATACACACACGTATGACATACACCTCACCCATACAGATAAATACATATTTCTCACAAATAGTCATCAATAATCAAATAAGAATATTTGCATTAACATGTGCTGATGAATGGTCCTGGAAGAACTGAAGCAAGGTAAGGATACAATCATTACAATTGCAATAACACGGGGGGAAAGTGAATACACAGTTTTTGCCTGTATGTCCATTAATAATACTTTTAACTGAAACTTGTCTGATACATCCACCCAAAACCTATGTGTAATGAACAAAAATGTCATTAACTCTATCAATTTATCAGCAAGTGCATCCAAAAAAAATAAAAATAAAAACCCCATGAACTATTACTTACAATATTTTACTATACAAGCAAATCTTGCACACTGACATATAGAAACTTACTTGGAAGCACCTCCTTGGACATACTTGTCCTCCCAGAAACATCAGTACCAACATCAATCATATGTTGTGCAGTTTCACTGAGCTCTCTGGATCTCTGACAGTGGACAAAAATGCTTTATTTAGTGTCAGTGGTGGCTCTGTAGCAGATGTCCCCCCCCACCAGTAGTCAGCTGTTCATGGGCAACTCCTGCTGCTCTCCTTCAGGCTAATTAAATAATAACAGTGGCCCTATAACGCACCTGATCATTAGTCCTGGTGCACCTCCCTAGAGCATTTACATCATTGACTAGCTGGTTCGAAATCTGTACTCTGTCAGCCATATCCTTATGTCCTCTTTCATGCAGAAAGGAGTTGTGACGACTTAATGTCTGCACTATGACATCATTTTCTTAGTCACTGAAAGGGGGTTTAGGAGGATTTATGCACTTGGGTGCCATAATCCTTTGTAACACAAAACAGAGAAGGATGCAACACATAAATATCACATAATGAAATTCCTTCTTATACAGACATATTATATTTTCAACATTAACCACAAAAGACACACAGTTCAGTTATTAAAAGTTAAGGTTATGTGGTTGTACCATATCACACTCACACACAAACCAATGTTTGGTTCAAAACAAGGAATACCAATGGAATAATGTATTGTTTACCATGGATAGAACAGGATGACTTTACAATTTCAAGAGCAAACGTCTTAAAATGCAACTTTTGTTGTGGCGACACACAAATGGTATGTGGCTTCCCCACCCCAAAAACAACAGGCAAATGACAGTTTGTACAAATCAAGGAATACCACAAAATTAAATTGTTATAAATGCTTTCAACTCAATTCTCAAAAATATGTGTGCAGATTTACAACAGAAAAAAAGACAACTTTAACCGATTGCCTGTCATCTCTCACTGTGGCAAGGATGAAAAAACATCTGCGTGGAAGAATATGTTTTGTCTATTTTACATAGGTTTAAATCTCACATTGTACTAATTACTTTTCTCAGTGTGTAAAGCCACACAAAAAATGTGTCAGGTCATAAAATTTATACACCTAATAAATGTCTGCAAAGTTAAATCAACTAACAGGTATATTTGAGTGGAGGAAAGTGAACCAATAGAACTATTAAAATGTTCTCAATAAAGGAGAGAACTGTGTTTGCTAAGCACTTAAATCCACACAAATGGGGAAAGCAGTACTCGTAGTCATTAATGTCATAAAATTTATGACATTTGCAATATAAACTCCATTATGAACACTATAGTATCTCTCAGCCATTTCTACCCTAGCCCATATACATAAGTACTTCTCAAGTTCAAATTGTATTCATTAAATGTGTATCTCGCATGAGCAAACACTTTGCCATTGATCACACAAATCAGTCACTCAGCTGTGCACTATAAAAATAGCTGATTGGCACAAATTAGTATGTTCACTACCCCGTTACTTTTCATTCCATTATAATCCATGTAAAAACACAACCAAAGGGAAGGTACTTGTTATTAACTGAGCACATATTTACTCAGAATCATGTGTGCCCTGCACCGATGCACTTGAAAATGGGTGTCAGTAGTAGTTCCCAAATGTAAGCTACACTACAGAAATAAATAGCACACCTTTATTGTTATATCATCTAAACCTTTATACTGACAATACACATTGATTGTCTTATACATGTATTAATGTGGACATCAGTTCTTCAAAAAATATGAACACATGTACATAGTTGCATCCATGCTGATCACAAAACATGTGTGTGTCTGTATGTGGCAATAGCTGTGTAATGTACACAACATACTGAGAAACAGCTGCATGGGTTTCAGTTCTGCTACTTGCATTCCTGACAGCTTTTTGAATCTAGTTTGAGAAGCTGTCTTTTAAGGTATACCTGCACATTGGAAACATAACAGGAAATACTCATCCACACTTTGCAAACCACTCTCATAACAGGATATGTTACCCAGATCATATAATGATGATGGCATCATCTATAAAGAACACTATGGCAAGGCAAAAACATAGTCTGGGGATAGTGCAGTCATTAACTACTGTGTTCTGTGGATGGGAACAAAATATGTGCACTTGGGTTAAATTACTACTGAAGTCACATTATGTGTGTGTGTGTCTCTGTATGTGTAAGTGTGTGTGCATAGTCAGATGGACATCAGTCTGTCTCATCAATCCAGTCCCATGGAGAACAAGTATTTTGCCAGTTGTACATGCCTACACATCCATTTCATGCAGGCCTCTCAACAACATCTTCTCTCAAGCATCCAGTGATGATGTCGCCCACTATAACTTGTCCACCAGCAGTAGCAAAGACAGAGTTGTGCTGTGGCACTTGCATTAAGTACTAAGTTCTTTAGCTGGTGTAACTAGTGGGGTTATAATCTTGCTGCAGTCAACTTGTGTGTGTGTGTGTGTGTGTGTGTGTGTGTGTGTGTGTGTGTGTGTGTGTGTGTGTGTGTGTGTGTGGATAGAATAACATGAGTCTGTAACCTACCATCAGCAATCCAGTCCCATGGAGAACAAATGTTTTGATATCCGTACATGCCTATGCATCCAGTTCGTATAGACCTCCCAACATCTTCTCTCAAACATCCAATGATGATGTCGTCTACTATAAATTGTCCAGCAACAATGTAAAAGTCAGACTTGTGCTGTGATTCTTGCTTTAAGTACTGAGTTCTTGTATGCTGTGTGTGCTCAGATAATTCTTATTCAAGAGACCACTTTAGAACAGCACGTGAAACACTCCTACTACCATCTTCGCACAAACATACACTGCTGATGTCAGCAGCTATAAAGTGTTGTCTAATAGTATAAAAGCCAGACATATGCTGTAGTGCTTGGGTTAAGTACTGTACTGTGTTCTGTAGATAATTATATAGAGGTTCTAGTCTCATTGCAGTCATTTGGTGTGAGTGTTCATTCAAAAATCAGTGTGGTGTCAATTTTAGAATGGCATGTGAGTCCACAGCTATATCAGACACTCCTCTGATCATGAGCAGTTCAACAATCCATCCACCACATGAAGGGATGCAAAAAAATAAAGTTTAACTAAACTTTATTTTTTGCATCCCTTCATGTGGTGGTTGGATTGTTGGACTGCTCATATTCTCTACATTGGATTTTACAATTCCAATTTTTACCTGTGAGTTCTATCTGTTTTGTTTCTACTTCTCTGAACATGTTCTTGAAACATACACTGATGATGTCATCCTGTATAAAGTGCACCCTGACATTACTGAAGTCAAACTTGTGCTGTAGCAGTAACATTAAGTACTGTGCTTTCCAGCTTCTGTAGCAAGATATTTAAGGGTTTTAATCCGACAGCAGGCAACTTGAGTGTATATCCATTCAAATAATTTTCTGAGACAATTTTACACTGAGATGTGACTCCACATCTATATCAGACACTCATCCCACCCAACATGTTCTTCCAAGCATACAAAGATGGTATCATACTCCACAAAGTGCAGCACAACAGTGTTAAAGAAAGGCATATGTGGTAGTGCTACTGTTACATTGTATGGTACTCAGCTTCTATACCTACACTAGTGTAGTGTTCAAATCATACCCAGTCTATTGCTGTGTGTGTGGTTGGCATATTACAGTCATTGTATGATATTTTTTTTACTCAGACATTTTTATTAATTTTTTTTTCAAAGATTTACAAATATTTAATTAAATTTTATCTAGTAAATTAAACAGAGCAATGAACTATGTACACTATTTACATTTGGTCTGAGATTAGATAACAAAATAAACCAATCCAGTCAGTTATATATAAAAGTTAAATAAATATTTTCTTCTTTCTTTCTTTTCACTTAAGAAGAGACTGAATCTGTTTTTAATGTCTCAATAAGAGATAATATCTTCTTCTTCTTCCATGGGTTGTTGTTCCAAGACTTAGGAAAGATCCTTAGTTATTTGACTCTAATTTCCAATAATGCTGTTTCATTCAATAGTTTTAAGAAGTCTTCAAAAGATGGTTCAGGGTTGGTTTTCCATTTTCTAGATATACACTTTCTAGTGACTGCTAGTATAGTTCATAAGAAATATAAATCATTTTTATTAATTTCAGTTTTTTTCATTAATATTTATTAAAATTCAAAAGGTTAATATAAATGTATCTGAAAATATGGCTTGCAAAAAATTACTAATATCTGCTGAAAATTTTTTGACTTTACTGCAATCATGAAATATGTGTATCCAGTCAGCTTTACATAATGAAGACTTTACTTATACATAGATTAATGCTTTTTTCTTTTTTTTCATTGTATGATCTTTTGAATTGATTTTCATTTCAATACCACTTAGGAAATCCTTTAACGTAGCCTCATTCATCCAACATCCCCTTTTTCCATCTGGCCACATGACACCCTTCCTGCAGAGGAGTGGAAGATGTCCTCATGTCAAAGATGCATGGACACGTCATGAAGCAGAGTCCTTCCATGAGCCTCTGCAAGTCATCTCCAGACCACTGGATGTGTGATTGTTAATTCTGTCATGGGTTGGTGCATATGTCACATATGGAAAGAGGCTCTATGTAATGCAAAGTAATACCCACACATACACACATAGCCTTACTATCTTCCATCATATAGATACAGTGAGTTTACTTTAAATGTTATAATAATGTCTAGGGTTTTATGTGATTCTGGCCATTAGCTAAGTAGTGTCCTATGACCCTATGAATATTTCACATGTCAATGTTGCTATCATTGACATGTGCTATGTTGAAATTAGTATGTACGGTAGGCCTACAAGAGAGCATTACAATTTTTGATGTGAGGTAATGTATTAATGGCCGCTGCTGCAATTATATTTTATGTTCCTTCTATAACAGCTGTAATAATATGACTCCTGGGAAATGTTGACATGGGATGATACTATGTGTATTGTTGGCTTATTAAGGCATGTGTTTTGTAGTGGAGCAGATAAACATTCTACGCAGCTCTTAGTCAATCATCACATTGACACATGCAGTATAGCACAGGTGTGCATGTGTATACTTACCTTCATTAAATGCTCTGTGTCATACATCAATATAATGTCATACCGATTACAAGGACACATAAGTCTTGTTTCATCCACATGTTGTAATGGTGTGATATACACAGAAATATCACATGTTTTGATTAATTTGCAACCTTGTAGAATTCATTGTATATGCAGTTGTGCTGTTATCCCGAGGGATTATTGAGGTGGTCAGCAGCACCATTTTTGTGACTATCAGCATTTTGTGTCAGTAGATTTTCTGCATGAGCTATAAGCAACTCATTTATAATGTGTCCTTATATGACATCAGGGTGCTAAAACACAGATTTCCCATGAATCGCATGCAGGCATATGTTGTGCAATTAATATAATTACGTGACATAAGTAGAGTCCCATGACTGTGTGAACAGTACCACTGTTTGGCATGTGATGCATAACCAAGGTTGTATTTGGAGGTGTGAAATGTTAAGGAGAATACACAACTAAGTGCAGAGCTGTTTGTAGATGCCACCAGCCATACTCAACTGGAGAAAACAGACAATCTGCTAGCTGACGGTTTGTGTCATACTTCACCCTTCTGTTGCTACTGGTCATCAGCCAAAGTATACATGTGAACATTACTCTGTTTATCTTCTCAGGAGAGCAGCTTATCCATGTGCTCTCTAAGGTTAATAACACAGAATCAATGGGCCCTGACAACATCCCAGGCTGCCTATAGTGTGAATTAAAACCTGACCTAGTGGACACAGTTGGATCCCTACTTAACCACAGCCTCCAAACAGCCTATGTTCTTGCAGAAGGGTGTACAACAACAGTCATCCATCTGAATAATGGAGGACCATCACCTGATGCAGAGACTTATAGATCCATACTCCTGACTCCCCTTATCTGTGAAGTAGATCAATGACTCATCACAGACCTTATCGTAAAGGACACAGGTAATCATCTGACTGTGTACCAAACCCACATTTGATTTGTTTAGGCTACATCATGTCTGTTAAATCTGTTTGATGTCTTCAAGAAGATCACCAAGGGCAAGCATGAGGCAAAGACTATCATCCCCAGTAACTTGACCTGGCCAAGGCATTTGGCACAAATTCACACTCAGGTATTAAGAGAGAAACTGTCTCAAAGTGGGCATAAACAACAACATCATCAAGTGGGTAGACAAATGGATCACACAGAGGACACATAATGTCAAGGTGTGTTGAGCCACCTATAGCAAGAGTCCAGTGACCAGGTCTGTACCTCAGAATTACATTCATATTCCAGTAACTCAGTTTGCATATCTTCACAATATGCACATACCCCCCATTGTATTGATAAATGTCCTCTCCAGTGATCATGTCAGGTGCTTATACCACAAGCAATCATCTCCATTGATATATGAACTTGTGACGTCATATAATATACAATAACTGTGTGAAGATATGCCTATACCCACACAGGAGTTATTAACAGCAGTACATACTGTATTCTGTACATATGTGATTAATGTTCATGCTACAATTGTCTTGTCTTTATGATATACATACAGCCAAAATGACGCCAGCAACCAAAGTGGATCCGATAAAAAATCCTTTAATATTAGATGAACATCAAAAAAGCTCAGCCCGGTTTCGGCTGGCAAAAAAGCACAGCCTTCTTCAGTGACAAAAAACACAAATCAATTGATGTAACTTAAATAGTATCTTAAACACATCCCATTGGTACAATTAAAATCGCTCATTTAATCCAGGTGAAAAAAGAGCACCTAATTTAGTAATCCATTTCTTTTCTTTAGTATCTAACATTGAGTGCCATTCTGTTTTATTAAATTTAATACCCTTGACCAAATCAATCACCATAAAGGAAAATTTAGCAGTGTGATGTTTCAAAGTGTGTTTGTACAAAGCATTGTTAATTTTCTTATTTTTAATATTGCTCATATGTTCAGAAATCCGTAGTCTTAAAGGACAAGATGTTTGACCAACATAGAAAGAGCCACAAATGCATGTGGCCAAATAAATAAGTCATTCACTGCTGCAATTTGCAAAGAATGAAATGTCATAGACCCTTGGGCAATTCCTACTAGTAAATTCCTTAGATTTAGCAATTTTATCACAATTACTGCAATGACCACAGGGGAAACACCCCACCACCCCACTAGAGGTTCCCCAGTCATAGTTGTTTGTGAAAATTGTGCATTGCTAGCATAATGTGTATGTTTATAATGATTGAAACATGAGGCTAGATTCTTTCCTATGGAATGAGAATAAACATTTATCCGGTAATATATCTGATAATTCTGGTAGACTTAACAAAATGTTCCAATTTCTCTGAACACTATTCATGAGTACATCTGAATTCCTAGCATATGTTGTTAAGAACCTGATTGGCTGTGTGGTCCTCTGATCCCTAAGTTTATAAGTTAACAATTCCTGCCTGGATAAAGTATTGGCCCAATTTCTGGCCCACAAAACATGTCCGATAGAATATCCTCTGGCGTGAAATCTGTTGATTAAATCACATCTGTCTTCTTGGAAAGTATCCTCCTTAGAACATATGCGCCTCAAACATATAAACTGTGATTTGGGTATGTTTTTGGCAATGTGTGGAGGATGAAAGCTGGATGCGTGAAGGACTGTGTTGTATTCAGGATATTTCCTGAAAACCTGTGTACTGAGAGTGTCATCTGGTTGTCTTGTTATTAACACATCCAGAAAAGTTATTGTGTCAACATGATAATTGACAGTGAACTGTAAGCCCCATATGTTGTCATTTAAATATGAGACAAATTCAGTTAAATAGTCAACATCAGCCCTCCACACCATCCAGCAATCATCCACATACCACCTCCAAATATCAATTTCTGGAAGGTAAATGTCGTGACTGCTGTTGTAAATTATATGTTCTTCTATATAAGCCATAAAAAGGTCAGCATAAATGGGAGCAAAAGATGCTCCCATTGCTGTTCCTTTAATCTGCCAAAAACAAATGTCTTGATAGAAAAAGACATTATTAGTGAGGACATGCTCTGCAAGGCCAACAAGAAAGGAATAGAAATCTTGTTCATATAGATGGGCTATATTAAGCCAGTGAGTTAAAGCTTCCAACCCCATCTGATGCGGAATATTCGTATACAGAGAACTGACATCAAGTGCCAACCAGGTTCCAATTGTGCATCAGATATAATGTGTAAAAATTCAGTCGTGTCTTGCAAGCAAGAATGAACATATGACAACAAAGGCTTGAGATGTCTAGTCAAAAACAAGGATAATGGTTCTGTAAGGTAACCTCGACCAGAAACAATAGGTCTACCTGGGGGATGTACAGGATCCTTATGGATTTTTGGAAGAAAGTAAATATATTGATTGATAGGATCCTGAATAGTAAGTTGTTGTAGTGTAGAAGTGGTTATGAGGCCAGTATCTCTAGCACTAATAAGAAACTCATCAATCTGTTTCTTGAACCTGTGTGTAGGATTTAAACACATTTCAGCATAGTACCGTTTGTCAGATAATTGTCTCCTGGCCTCCTTGTCATAATCTGACCAATTCATAACCACAACTGCCCCACCTTTGTCTGCTGAAATAATAACCAAATCCTTGTTTTGTTGTAGTTCAACAATAGCCTGTTTTTCACTGGATGACAAATTATTGGGTTTAAAACGAGTTTCAGAACTATTAAAATGTAGATCTTTGAGAATCATATTCTGAAACAAGTGTACAATGGGGTGCATCGGAGGAAGATATTTGGATTTATGATAAATAAATTTATTTTGATCATAAGATGCATCCCCATCTCCAAACTGTAATTTCAAATTAAGAGTTCTACAAAATGACAAAACATCCTGGACCAATTGGTCCTCAGAAATAACAAAACCAGGAATAAAAGTTAAGCCTTTATTAAGAATGGCCACTTGTGATGAAGACAAAACAAAATCAGACAAATTTAGAACATTAGAATTAACATTACTTATTTCTGTATTACCATTTTTAACAGACTCTGAATGTTCTCGATTCTTTTTGTGTTTTCTGCCTCCACGTTTGTATTTCCCCCTAAAGGGACAAAGCCTTGGGCTCTTTTGGGGTTAGGTGAATCCGATGCTGGCTGTATATCACTATCTGTATATGATGAAGGATCATCAGTAGATGAACCATTTGTTATAGTTTTGTTACGTAATATGGATCTGGGTCTCTTTCTTCTTGGTGTTTTAACCAGATGAGGGTTAAAACGAACATGTTTGGAAGGAAGACTAAAGGGGTTAGCTCCCTGATAATCATTTAGATCTTGCTTAAATTTTTTGATTTTTCTGGATTTTAACTGTTCTTCAAGGTTGGTGAGATCATTGGCCACCTTATTAAGATATTTCTTGAAGAATATTTCCCCCTCAAATTTTTGTACATCATTGCATAAGTCTGTTACAGTGTTAATTTCAGAATCAATAATTCTGTCATAATATTTATCCAAAGCTTCAACAAATGACATAGTAGCATGCTGTTGTATATTAGACCATTGATTATTGAGCTCCTCATCTGGCTGCCCCACATGTGGTTGAATTCGAATTCTGAGATCCCTTGGTGTGATTCCTTTTGCAATATAAGCTTTGAAAAATTTGGAATGCCAAACATTAGATCTTAACAATTTTAGGTGCTTATAAAGATTGTCAAAGGCCAAACTGCATGATGGCTCAGGTCCCAAGGGGTCATTAGAAGAATTACTAATAGAACATACACCAAGACCAAATGCACTCAAATCTTCTCTATCTGCAGAGAGCCCTGAAACCAAATTGAAAAGATCCATTTTATCTGGTAATAGAAATGACAATAATGGCTTCACATAAAAGTGCCACGTCAATATGAGGGGAACAATAATAGCTCTAATAGACAGGCTAAATATCACCTGTCTTATGATGCTACGTTCCCAAAATCAAATATAGCCAAATACCAATGGTCAAAAACAATATATGCTTTATGATATATAAAATAAGATAAAATAAGATAGCAATAAAAAATATCTAATAACACTGCAAAAAGACTTAGGCAATGATGTCAATATAATGCAAATATATATATATATATAATAATATATAATAGTTGCAAATGATTTCACCAGAACTGACAGTAAAAATGCAATTAGATCATACTCAGAAAATCACGGGGCTAACCCTAACCACACACTACAAATTGTAAAGATCAAAACTTTAATTTTCACAAATATTAGACCCAAACATGTTGATAAAAATTAGAAAATGATATATGCTACCATCCCCTAAGTAGAATATTATCATAAATAATTATCACCCATAGAATTGGACCCATATATTGGTTAAATAAAAACATAAAACAAAACCATATTATTGTAAAAAAACACTTATCTCACCCAAATGTAAGATGCAAGGGCTTATACAAAATACTAAGTTCAAGTATAAACCTATTCTGAAAAAAACTTATCCTATAAAATGATCCCTGAAAAAAGACAACAATTGTGAGAAACATATAACATCCCCAAATGACATATATTGGTCAAGCTGACATTAATAGTTCTCCAAAATAATTTGGAAGATAAAACAATCAAATAAATTAAGATATACAGCCTATGCGAAGACCACCATATCCAATAACTGTATATTATAAATGAAAAAAACAACAAGGCCTCTATATTGGATATGTGATCCAAAAAGGAATCTTATCTAGCATATAAAAAATATGCAATTGTCAAAATCTTGCTATGATGTTGAAAGAAGTTGCAAAACATTCAGTATGTATTAAGAAAAAAGAATGTTACTAAACCCAAAAGTCGCTCAGTACTGAAGAACAGAAACCTACAAATCGGAATGGTCTAATAAGCCAAAAAATCACAATAAGGCTAGACCAATTCAGTATACATAAGACACAAAAGAATAACATTAACAATGCTGAAAATCATATTGTACTTATTGTTCATTAGTTCCCTCACAAGTGTTCCACAATAGTCACTGATGTTTCAAAACTTCACATAAAACGTTGATGAAACCCTTAAGCGTTTCTATGCATAAATTCTTTGTCCAAGAGAAAACGACAATTTAACAAGGCAACAGTTCTCATCGCAAACTGCACTCCGTAATATAATGTAGAAACAACTCCAAAAAAGTAAATAACCCCAAAGAAAACCAAAAATGGTTATGTAGAAAAAACACACAGTACCTTAGTCCAATATAATGATCGTAACTGGTATGTAGATAAGTTGACCCGCAGGCCACGTAGCAATGTCACAAGATGATGAAAAATTATTATGAACAACCTCCACAATTTCAACGAATAATCAAGTTGTCCATAAATCACATAACTGTAGACATTGTAACCAAGCGCCAGGCCCACATATGAAGTGTTGTTAGCCCCAATGAATAAAATTGCTGGTATCAAATAAAGCGCCCAAAAAATGGAGTCAAACGTTGGACGGAAAACTCAGAAATCCTCTGAACCCCTGCCAACATCAAAGCTTCCTGTAAAAAACACACTATAAACTACAACCCTATATATATGTATATGTATATATATAAGGCCAGTAGTCCTGTAAGTTATTCATGAAGAGATGCCAAGTTAGCATAAAAATACGTCGACAGGAACAGAACAATGTAGAAAGTTGTACAAAAACAAATCACACAGCCCAAAAGACCATACATTGTAGTAAAAAGGCAAATATAAAATCCAGATGGCACTTGGAAGCAAAAAAATAAACCAAATGGAGACGAAAAAAGCAGAAAAAACGGCTGCAGATAAATCACACAGCCAGCAACATTACAATTACAAAGACATGCGTCTAGAGCATTTCTCCCCGGGCCTCTGCTGAAAATTGGCTTTGTTCCAAGTTGGACTTTCCAGGTAAACAAATATTAAATAAATAAATACATAAATAAATAAAAATAAAAATAAATATACATGCATTGACATGCCCTTATCTGGTGTACATTACTGTGTTTCACTTGTCCTCTTCCCCTTTCCTCATTCCTACCATTCATGTGTGTGGCACTTTTCAATACACACACTTCCCCAGAATAGTGTGTATATAATCTAGTCTATGTACCCTTGATGATCACCGCCAACCCTTTATTTCAGTATGCATAAAACATGTTTGTACTGTACTTTGCACTGACTACACTTTCCTATAATGTGTTAGAACTGTATTCATTGTCTTAAATTAAACCATGGTAGTCATTATGGCTGCCCATTTAATCATGCAGAACTAGTCTGCCAGTAAGTAAAGATATCTGCATGTCTGAAGGTGTTTGTGCTGCCTTATATGGTTTTCTGGCCAGCAACACTGTCACTGACCATAAAACCGCACTTGTATCCATGTAAGAGTGATGCGTGGCATGCATATGCAATTAGCACTGCTGCTCATTGCGCAAACACTCCCTGGAAGCTCTCTTTACCCTAGATAAAGCTGATGTCTGTGTGGTCTCAGAGACATGGTTTAAAGCCATGGATAGCACACCAACAATGCAAGGTTATAATGCCCTCCACACATTTAGACCAGCTACTTCACAGGCAGACACTAAAGGGCCTAAAGATGGAGGTGTCTATGTTTACATCAAAATTAAATATACTTTAAGGCTGGTCAAACAGGACAATGCACTTGAGCTGCTCCATGTTCAAATCACCATAGGTGAAATCCAATACCACTTCCTTGCAAGCTATAGGTTCTCCTCTATGACCCAGGAAACCCATACCATGTATTTAAATGTATTAAAAACACTAACCATCCAACCTAGTACCATATTCATGGATGACTTTAATTACCCCACTATTAACTGGGAATCCTATATGACATCAAATGTACATGCACAGAGATTCCTGGATTTTGTAAACATAAACTCCCTGGACCAGATAGTAAATACACCAACCAGGGGTGCAACCATGCCGGATCTGGTCCTCACTAATATAGGGGAGTGCTGCACACCCCCTACTGTAATGCCTTCCCTGGTAAGGTCAGACCTAAAATGGTCTCCTTTGAAGTAAAAATAAAACCTGGACCCCCAGCTAAACCAGGAACATTCAGAAACTATTCTAAGGCTACCCTGCTATTAAGTGAGAACCTGGCAAAATTTCAAGCCCCTATAAACCCTGAGAACACTTCTGCATATGCAGAACTGGTCACAGAAATCCTGTACAAGCATGTTAATAGCTGCATAGAGGCAGCTGTACCCACTAGAAAAAAGTACAGAACTTACGCAAAACACAAGCCACCCTGGTGGAATCACAAAATCAATTGGACGTATAATAAGAGGAAGAAAATCATGGCAAAAATTAGGAGGTGCAGCACCCAGCAGGATAAAAGCACTCTCATCAAACTAAAATAATTCAGAGGACAAATAAAGTCTGCCAAAGCCAAACCTGAGGTAAGTTTGGCCTCCCAGGCCAAGGACAACCACAAAGCATTTTTTAGCTATGTCTGCAACCTCAAAGGCAATACACAATAGTGTGAAGAGGTCATAGTAAATGGAGCCACCTATACTGAGCTAGAAGATATAGCAAACATCCTGGCTGATGAATTCAGCTCCAAGTTTACTCCTCTCTCCCCCTCAACCTTCCTTGAGGAAATATCAAATATAACTCCCCCTACTATCACTTGGGAACAGGTCCTTTATGCTCTCTCTAAGTCCAAGAGCACTGCATCAATGGGCCCAGACAATAACCCAGGATGCCTTCAAAATAGCATGAAACATGACCTACCAGGGCCTCTGGAATTACTGTTTAACTGTAGCCTCAAAACAGGCTTCATGCCTCATGAATGGAGAAAGGCAACAGTCATCCCTCTGTACAGAGGTGGGCCATATTCAGACCCTGGAAAATACATACCTATAAGTCTTCTTAGTCTTTTCTTGTCTGTAAAGCCATGTGAAGAATTATCATGGAGATGATCAATAGAGATATAGTAAACTTCCAGACACTGGACCCAACCCAGTTTGGTTTTGTCAAGGACAGATCATGCATACTCAACCTGGTGGACTTCTTTGAGAAGGTCACCAAAACAATGGATGAGGGAAACATTTTCCACACTGTCTACCTTGACCTGGCCAAGGCATTTGACACAATACCCCACTTGGGCATTGTTGACAAACTCAAGAGGTTAGGTACAAACCCATATGTCACCCACTGGACAGCTAACTGTCTCACAGACAGGACCCAGGAAGCTATAACTGGGGAGTCCACCTCTACAAAGAGGCCAGACACAAGTTGAGTCCCTCAGGGATCAGTCCTTGGACCACTCCTTTTTGGCATTTACTTCTGAGAAGTCAAGGCCAATGTCAGTGGCCTCTGGCTGACTACATTTGCAGATTATTGCAAATTAGGAGCTGTCATTGAATCTCATACTGACTCAAATATTCTCCATGAGGTGCCGACAGACAAACAACTGGTGTCAGAGCCATGGACTAAAACTAAATGCCAAGAAATGCATAATGGTATCTTTTGGGAAGTCATCCATCCCTGGTAACTATCATATTGACAACACACCCCTTAGAGTTGTCTCAGTAGTCAGGGACTTAGGAACACACATAGATAGTAATCTAGCCTTTGATCAGTACATGTCTATAGTGGTACAGAAATCATTCTATGTTGTGCAACTTATAAACAAAAGTATGGCATCAAAGTCCAAGGAAGGTATTGTTCCACTGTCTTCGGCATTCCTCAGACCTATCATTTGGACCTCCTGAATATCCACAAAACAAGCAGTACCAGAATTACCCATTCTAAAGACTTAAACCTTGCCTGTGATATAAATAGGACTTGCTGGAGAGACAGATATGTATCCCAGAGACTACCCCGTCTATAGAATAGGCTCCCCATCCATGTGAAGCAGAGTTCCTCTCTAACCCAATTCAAGTACAACTTGGACAATTGGATGGGAAACCGGAAATTCATCCCTGGTTTGGCACCTATGTCTCTAAAGCAAACAGGTAACCTGTAAATGTTTCATCTCCCAGGCCCATGCTTATACTTATCAAGGGTCTGAGAACTTGTCAGAGATTCGGGATGCATGGATAGGCTTAAAAAGGCCCTTGTGGTCATTAGCTTAGTAAACACCTATGAACTTATGAACACATAAACTCTGTAGGCTTCGTGCTAAACATACACAGAGTTTTTTGAATCCCTGTGTATGTCTAACATTAGAGTTTAAGAAAGATGTGCAGAGGTGGGATAGTAATTTTCTTAAATCACAAATAGTATATTTTATAACTGAGACCAGAACAGAAATGGTAGGCTGGAAAAGAATAATAAGCAGGGCATATAAGGCGATATTAGATTTGAGGCAACAATATAGTATAAAAGTAAAATAGCATAGAGTCAACATTTAAATAAAGATATTATAGGTGATCAATGGAGGGAAACATGTTTTACTCCTATATATGCAATTAAATTGTGAAAACATTTTTGCATGGAAATATTGAAATGTTCTCACAGAAAAAAGGTATATGTTGGCGATATGATGGCTTAGAAATGGTCTCTTGGGAGCATATATTTTGTGAATGTATGGATTTACTTAGTAAAAAAATTACTTGAATAAGAATTTAACCTCACTATACAGATGTTTTTGTTGAGTTAATGTAAAATAACATTTACTAAAGAGATGAACATTTTGAGGTATTTAGTGTTTTTAGAGGCTAAGAAAACTACAACTAGAAAAATAGAAACCCAAAAATAAATAATCAGTAATTAATGTGAAAAGACGATTACAGAGATTAAACATGAAAGGAGAACTATTAAAGATCAGATACAGAACTCTGTTTTACAACTGAGCTAAATGGGATGCAGTAATAGAATGTGAACTTGAAGAGGATGTTGACACAGTACAAAGTAAATAAGATCTGTATATCTATTTACTAACGTAGACTCCAGTACAAGATAAGAAGTCACTGGTCCAGCTATTAAGACTTGTAATATAATGAACACAAACCAATATGGTCACTAATTAATTCCTGATCCCAAATTAGGTTGTAAACAATTAATTTCTGTGTTTAACCATTTTTGTTTAATGAGCACAGTTAAAGCAAACATGGCATTAAGACTGGACAGAATAGAACATGACTATATTTGGATTTGCATGCCTAAAAATGGCAAGCTACACATACTTCCCCAGAACAGTGACTGATATGAGTCTACTTTATTAGTGTTGTTCAAACATAAAATGTTCAAACACATAAAGTGCTGAAAAAAATAAATGCACCATGCATGGAGATTGCACAGTATGTTAAACTGAAAAAAGCTTATAATAAAGTATTTGCATTGCTCAAAAAAAAAAAAAAAAAAAAAAAAGACCACTGTATAGCACACACAGATAAAGCTCTGGCAACACCCCAGAGTGTTCAAGTTTGAATAGCAGCTCTGATGCTGGAAGACTGGGCAAGAGAGGACAGGAAATGAGTGGCTATAGCTTGCTTGTCCCCAGGCAGCATTCTGCCGTATCACTGTTAGGGCAGAAGTCTGTAGCATGGAAAAGCAAGATGTCAGTTTTGGGCAGGATGCAAATAGTGGTGACACAGCTCTTTACCCAGCATGCAAAGGAGGATTTATGCACTGTATAGAAGACCAGAAGTGGTGCCTGTAGTGATACAGATGCACATTTCACCTCCAGGGGCATGGTTAAGGATTACAACAATAATCCCCTAATGGCTGCATAGTTCCTGATCAGGGAACAATGGGGTCTGATGCCTCTTGCCCATTAGGAGAATAAATGTCACCAAAATCTCACCCCAGCTCTCAAATGTCGTGACTTTCACAGGATGCCCAGCTTTTGTGTCACATTTTTGGTCTGTTCCTCATGTTTTTCTAGCAAATCAGTGGGGATTAAAGTCTCTAAATAATGGCAAACAGGAGTTTAAGACTTCTTATCCTTTAGAAAATACATGATAACATAATATCTGTTATTTTAGCAACTTTCTAAGTATATAAGAGCAATATTTAAAATCTGTCCCTATTTTTGGCTTTCTCCAGATTTCTTACACTAAGAGGTTGAGTGGTATGCCAGTGAGGAATGAATGGATGGCTGGGACAGTAGCTTGAGGGATGGCAGTCCGAGATACAGAAAGCATATACTGAAAAATAAATTAGCTGAGAAAAGTAAAAAGATTTAGTATTAATAATGTCTACATACTTGGAAGCTGGCATTATCAGCCTTGCCTCTATGATATTTCATGTATGTGTTTCATTTTTGCCTCCAGCATTTTTCTAGGTGTGGTTTATACTAAAATAGAGTAAAAATGAATGGTATGCTTAGTCAACAGGATAAGCAAGAAATACAACCTTCCAGGAAGAAGCTAAAGTAAAGGAAATCTTTTTTGATTATTACTTTAAATTGTACTGACTGCGGTGGTGGTACTGTGGTAGCGTTGTCGCCGCACAGTTAGACGTTGCTCATTCGATTCTCAGTTAGAGCGCCTTCTGTGTGGTGACATGTGTGAATGGGCATTCCTTCATTGAAGGTTGTGCGTTAGGCCCGGCAAGCCAGCACGTCAAAATCTACTGCCAATCATTAGTGGACCGGAGTTCCGTTGTGGCAAACCCTAACCGGGAAAAGCCCAAAGAAACAAACAAACTTTAATTATACAGCCATAACTGAATGCTTCTGCTATGTCGTCACCTGTAAAATGATTTTGCAGCTGTAACTGACAGGACTGTTGTGCATAGCATATAGGCATAGTTTAATTTCCTAGTAAGCAGGATAGGATTGAGGGCTGGTGTCACTATGGTGTTTTGCTTGCTTAGGTATTATCACATTTCAGATTTAATTGTCACGTAGGTCTACATTCCAGCTCCTAGTGTCCTGCACAAAAAAAGAACGTGTAACTGGACCTAAAGATGGCAGAGACCTGAGGAGTGTACAAGGATGTACCCTGCAACCACCTTACAGTTTCTTCCTTATACACTAGAGCAAAGAATTTGTAATTATAATTTGAATATTTTTTGTATTAGAGATACAGTCTCTTTTTTATTTCTTTTTTTTTTTCTTGTAATTTTCTTAAGTGTTCCAAATTATTACTAATTATGAGAACTGTTCTGGCTTTATTAACTGCTGAATCATTGTGATAGCTATTTAATTAAAAGTTCATTTCTAAATTATTTGCAATTTTCCATTGAATTTTCAAATTCTACCATTGTGCTCACTTAAGAGATATGCCTTATTCCTCTGTCCCTTTCCTGTATCATTTAGGTCCACATTCAGTAATGATTAACTGGAAAGTTAAAAGCTTGAATAAAACCATCAAAAGAAAGCGTGTTTTAATGTCCTTTTTAGAAAGCAGCTACTAATTGCTTCTTTAAAGGACACCATTTGTGATGAAGGAAACCGTGTAGAGTGAAGAATGAATGGATGAAGGGAAGTAGTCATAACTCTGTCAGTTCTGTTAGTAATGAATTCTCTGTCCTGTCCCATATATCACTAAGATGATATATTAAGGCCAGTAATATAAGCATTGCCTGCAGATGCATTATATGTAAAATTTATTATAAAGTAGGTAAGTGAAATGCAACTTTTAAACATGTTAAGCCAAATAGACAATACCAACATTTTTACAGTGCTTTTCTCACACTTGAAGTTTAATTGGTCAGAAACACCTGTGGTTAAATGAGTGGAAACTGATGATGTTTAAAACTCACTAGCAGTCTACATACCTCTCAACCTCTTAAGACAAGAAATCTGGACAAAGACTAAGATAATGTGGGACAAAGGACCAAAAAATATGTACAGAATTTAAATACTTTTCTTATTAACTTAGAAAGTTGCTAGAATTAACAGGATTTGTGTTAGCATGCATTTCTTAAAATTAAGAAGTCTGAAACTGAAATGTATGTCATTATTTAGTGACTTCAGTCCTCAGTAATTTGCCAGAAAAATGAAAATTTTATAAGGAACAGACCAGAAATATGAGGCAAAAATCTACATAGGGTCAGATTCACGATGCCTTGCACGGAGTCTAAGAGTAGAGTAAGACTCCATGAAGCCATCATGTCCGACGAACGATCCAGGAAGGTAGGGGCGTGTAAGAGAGCTCCTAAAATGGCTCTTACACGGACAGGGCTGGGACATGCAAATCACCTCAATTGCAGGCGAAAGGCATGCAAATGAGGTAGATTTGCGATTCAGGAAACCAGAACCTGTCCGAGTAAGAGCAGTGTTATTTGCAGAAATGTACTCAGTTGACAACTGAGTTTCATTCTGCAAATAGCAAAACGGAGCCGTGACAGCTCCAAATAAAGGTTGCATCCAGTGCAGGAAGCATGCCAATGGCCAAATAGACAGCCATTGGAAATGTTCCCTGATGCAAAACTAAAATAAAAATAATTTTTTCTGCCAATTTCCGATGTTTAAGCGTAGCGCAGAGCCACACAAATGGGCTGCGCTCTAAAACCCAGAATACTAAAACTTATAACCTACAAATGTGTATTTTATTGAAATTGTTAATGTACAATGCAAGGGAATGGCAGGCTGAAGACAACATGGCCACCAAGTAGAGGCTGCTAAGGGAGGAAGCTCAGTCTAAGACATGTTAGACTAACTCATCAGCTTAAATGTTAACCCATACATCACAAGATGGGTTGCAAACTGGCTGAGTGACAGAACCCACAGGGTCAGAGTTACTGGCACCATGTCAGACTCAAAGCCTGTCACAAGTGGTGTCCCACAGGGCTCAGTCCTGGGCCCACTCTTGTTTGGCATCTACTTTTCTGAAGTACAAGCAAACACAGTAGGGTTATGGCTGACAAAGTTTGCAGATGACTGCAAACTGGGCGCCATAGTCGAAAACACATCTGACACAGATATCCTTCAGAAGGGTCTCACAGAAACGGATAACTGGTGCCAGAGCCATGGCCTAAAGTTAAATGCCAAAAAATGCATAGTCATACCCTTTGGGAAAAACAAGGTCACCCCTAGCTACCATATAGGTGGCAACCCACTGAGCACAGAAGAAGTTATCAGGGACCTCGGGACCCAGGTTGACAGTAGCCTGTCATTCGACACCCATGTTGCTAAAGTAGTTAGGAAGACCTTCTACATTGCCCACCTTATCATGAAGGGATTCACATCTAGATCAAGGGAGGTCATAGTCTCCCTATACTCATCACTCATCAGACCAATGATTGAGTACAATGCCCCATTCGGAATGTATCTGACCCGACACTTGCATCAGCTGGAGAGGCCACAAAAGTTCCTCACCAAAAGGATAAAGGGTCTCAAAAATCTGTCCTATGCTGCCCGACTGAAAGAACTCCAGCTCTATTCAGTCGCTACCGCTGCTCAGAGGTGACCTTTGCCTGACATACAAGGCCATGTCAAACCCAGATTTGATGAATATGCTTCACCTCAAAAATCTAGATCCGTCAGAGCCACAAGGGCGGGAGACTTAAACCTCGACACGGCTATTAATAGGACATGCTGGAGGGATAGATTCATCACCCAAAGACTCCCTATGCTGTGGAACAAAATCCCGGTATATGTGAGGCAGAGCACCTCGCTGGCCTTGTTCAAGAGAAATCTCGACCAATGGATGGGAGATCGCAGATATACCCCAGGGATTACCTCAGTGTCACTGCTAGACAGAGGCACAGCAAAATAATGGGTATAGTTCCCCATACTAAAGGGGTGGCGTAAGCCACAAAACTATGGGCTAGGCTTGTAAATGCCCTCAGATAGCCTAGTATGAACCTATGAACCTATGAACCTATGAACCTATGTAACCAAGCATTAGTAGGCAATCCTATGTAAATGAGTGTTAGGATAGTGAATCGGTAGTTTACATAGCAAATGAGCACAGTCAGTGGAGTGTAGGAGTAAGATATGGGGAGTAACAGAGTAGAAGATAGGTGACATCACGAGGGGGGTATGTATGAAAGAAGTGAAGCTCATTGGAGCAGAGTGGCATGTGTCCGCTGTCAGTTAGATATCATGGAAAGAGGTGTGTCAATGGGTAGGCTAGAGAAAGCCAAGAAATGGAAGGTGTATACCGTGGATAACACCAAAGTTTCTTGCTGAGCATGCATGCACGCGTGTGCGAGCGTGCAAACCCGAGTAAGACAGAGTGCGTGCGTGTAAGCGTGATTGCATGCGTTTAAGCCAGAGTAAGCATGCATAAGGCTGTGTAAAGAGTTGTAAGCATGTTTGCACTGTTGTGCACATGTTTTAACCCGAATAAGCAAGTTTTAGTCCATGTAAGCATGTGTGCGCACATGTTAGCTGCTGTGCGCATGTTTACGCTTGTGTGCACGGCACTCCCCCCCTGAGGAAACAGAAAGGAAAAAAGAAGCACAACAAATAGTAGGAAGCTACCAGGAAGTACTAGCAGAGCTAGCAGGTGAAATCAATCAGAATCAAGCAATTACACAGGCAGTACACTAGCCCAACCCAGCCTAGCACTTAAAACTCTACAAACAACAGTCCATTATGTTTCTCACAACAGACACTAAATGTTAGGGGCTGCCATTGCTGTTATAAGGCGACATATGCAACATGCTGAGGGTGGTGACAATGGAAATGCTGCTGGACAACCCACAGTGAGGAGACAGGCCCAGGGTAACCTACCAGGGGCTACATGAGCTGGAGATAGTGGAGCGCTATAGAGTGGACAGAGACCTCCTGCAGCAAATTGTTGAGCTGTGCAGGCCACACCTCACACACAGAACCAACAGAGGGGAACCCATCCCAGTGGAAACCAAGGTATGTGTTGGCCTAAGAATATTAGCAACAGGTACCTTCCAGAGACCAACTGGTGATATGATGGGGATATCACATGCATCAGCATCCAGGGTACTACACCAGTTCCTGGATGCCATGTCAGCACATGTCGGTGATCATGTTTATTTCCCCAATTCCCGTGAGGTATTGGCCAGCAATATGCATCTCTTCCAGCAAATAGCGGAATACCCTGAGGTAGTGGGTGCAATAGACTGCACGCACATACGCATCAAAGCACCAGCCGGTGAGCGGGGTAGGGTCTACTTCAACCACAAGGGCTTCCCCACCATCAACTGCCAGGTCGTGTGTGATGCCCAGGGCATAATACTGAATGTGTGTGCAGGCTGCCCTGGAAGCTACCATGATTCCCATATCTGGCATCTGATGCAGCTGTACCAGACATTTGCCAATGGGGACATCCCACATGGTCATCTAGTGGGGGATGCTGGCTATGCACTGGAGCCGTGGCTGATGACATCCATCAGAAACGCACACACACCTGAACAGGAACGCCATAATGAGGCACACGCACAAACACGTAATGTAATCGAGCGTGTGTTTGGGCTGATCAAGTCACGGTTCCGGTGCATGGACACATCTGGTGGAGCCTTGCAGTACTCACCAACTACATTCACCCAAATTGTCATGGTATGTGCTATGCTACATAATATGATCCTACAAAAACAGCTGCAGCAGGACCAGCATAGGCCTGGGCCAAACAGCCCCCCACCATTGCCAAGGCCATCGCAGGCAGAGCGTGACTCGGAGGAGGAACAACCTGAGCCTGCCCCAGTAGGCAGAAAGAGGCGTACCCAGTATGCTTTGGCCTTGGCAAAGAGGCAACACATAGCACATACACTGGCTCAG
This sequence comes from Protopterus annectens, assembly GCF_019279795.1. Lineage (NCBI taxonomy): Eukaryota > Metazoa > Chordata > Ceratodontiformes > Protopteridae > Protopterus > Protopterus annectens. The sequence continues at coordinate 1,140,356,964 of NC_056727.1, read as the reverse complement.
TAGGAACTCTGGAAATGATACCCCTCTCCGACTCGCACATAAAGTAAGAGGGATGCCTAAGTTGACACTACCTGCTTCCAAACATGTGCAGGGAGTGTAGTATGTGCATCCGACATAGGCAGCCCTGCAGCACCACCTAGGGCATGAATGCCATGTGTTAAGCAATATAAAGCAGAGCTAAACAGCAATTACCACCATGTAGTATATGCAAACAAAATCACACACACCAACTAGCACAACCGTGGTCAATGTTCAGTAATACTGGGCAATGTCCAGCAATGTTGGTGAATATTGAGCAATGTCGGACAAGCCTGGTCTAAGTAGGGCATAGCTGAACAAAAGCCAACATGCTCATATTTGCTTAACAGGCCCTTAAGCAGTCTGGTCTGCTCAGTATGAAAATATAAAGCAGTGATGGGCCTCAAGCCCAGGATACTGTGCACTATAGCCAAAGTACTGAACCACTAAACCATGACAGCATTGCAGTGGTCCACCTGTATGATGGAATGTTGATAAGTCTATGCAAAGTATTCCATGGAAACACTGCAGGCACAGCATAATCCTTGCTGAGTGAGTCCTGCAGTGAGAACAGAACCTGACTTCCAACACACACAGTATAAATGTTAATATTGATCATGTTTGCACACATCAGCAAATGTAGTGGACCTCAGATAGCAACATACTGACGTTTCACACTGGGCATGCTCACACACTTGAATAAATGAGACACATGCCAGGCAACAAAACATGTAATGTCAGAACTGGGCATGCTCACACACTTAGGCTACATCTGAGTACAGCAGTGGGCCACGCATATCTGGCAGTTGCATGTGTTAACCCAGGAACCTGTAACTATACAGCAATTCGCCCTGTGCACACAGTTATATGACAACAGACACATCTATAATATAGTGGAACCCTGATATAATCAAATATGTTCTGCAGATACTGAAGTTCTTCATGGAAACTGGTAAAGCAAAGATGATAAAGCCCTGCAAACAGTATCATCAATAAACATTGTGCATCATGAACATAAGCATAGGTTCAGAGGTCGATACTAGGCTATCTGCCCCAGGGCATGTACAAACCTAGCCAGAGTGTGTTTGGCATTCGCAACCCTGTCACATTACTACACTGTGTGTGTGAATAGTAGGTCACACATGATAGCCCATGTACACTTATGCTAGTGTGCCTCTGTCTAGCAGGGACACAGAGGATATCCCAGGGGTAAATATACAATCACCCATACAGTCATCAAGATGTCTCCAGTAGGTGGTCAGTGGGTGGCTCTGCCTATGTGAAACTGGGATTACATTCTGTAGTGAGTGGAGCCTCTGGGATAAGAATCTGTCCCTCCACAATGTCCTATTAACTTCTGTGCTGAGGTATACATCCCTGCAATGTGTAGCTCCAAGGGAGTTGGATATCCTGAGGTGGAGCATGTCCAGTAATACTGGTTTGGGTATAGCTGTAAACAACTGGCACACATCATATCTGAGTAGGTGGTAAGCGACTGAGTAGAGCTGGAGTTACTGCATCTGAACTATACAGGGCATCTGTGTGAGTCCCTAGATCTGCTTGGTGAGGACCGTCCGTGGCCAGTGCAGTTGCTGCAGGTGTCAGGTAAGGCACACCCCAAATGTGGCATTGTAACCAAGCATGGATGTGATGAGTATAGGGGCAAAATGACCTCACTCGATCTAGATGTGAAACCATATGGGATAAGGTGGCACACATAGTAGGTGTGTCCAACCACTTTGGCAATGTGAATGTTAAAGGTGACAGTACAAACAAGTGATGTCCCCAAACCCCTAACAACTCCTACCGTATGTAATGGAGTACTACCTATGTGGTAATTTGTGGGCATGTTGTTACTCCCAAAGGGGTGACTATGCAACTAATGGCATTTAGCTGTAGGCCATGGCTCAGGCACCAGTCATCCATCTTTGTGAGACCCTGATTGACTATGCATGTGGCAGCTGGAGAGTTGATAATGACACCCAGTTTGCAGTCAAGTGCAAACATGTTCAGCCATATTCCCCCTGTGATAGCCTGTACGTAAGACAAATATATACTGAACAAGAGAGATCCCAGGACCAAGCTGTGTGTGATGCCATGTGTATAGTCAGACATGGCACCTGCAATTCTCACCATGTGTGTGCTATCCCTGATCTAGGTATCAATCCATTGTGTGAGATATGTGTCCAAATTGACGCTGGTGAGCCTATGCATAATTGCCCAGTGCGTTATTGTGTTGAATGTTTTTGCAAGGTTCAGGTAGGCTGTGTGGATAGCCGTCCCTATGTCGATGGACCTGTTAGCCATTTAAAGAATACCTACAGGTTCAAGAGGCAAGATCTGGCCACAACAATGCTGAAATGAGTAGGACACTGTGTCTGTAGGTTCCCAATGTCTATGTGTAGGAGTCATATGACAATATGCTCCATAGCTTTGCAGAACAGGCCACATAGGCTTATAGGGCAATATTGTCTGTGGTCCATTGTGGCACCAACTCTGTGGAGCAGGACCACTGTCGCAGAATGCCATTCCTTAGGTACATATCCTGTGGTAACTCCGATATTGAACAGTGATGTAATGTGAGGGTTGCTTTTGTCATGATGCTCGTGTATGATGCAGGCTGGGACACCATCTGGTCACATTGATACTGTGATGTACGCTGTGGGGAGGGCAGCACTCACCTGTTACTGTGTGATGTCAGGGAGGTTATACTCTGCTGGGATGGATAGTTGCTCCTTAGGGGGGATGGGTGGGAGACATCTGCACTGAACCTGTTTGCCAGGATGTAGGCAATGCCAGTGGGTTCAGGGTAGGTTTAGTCAGTATGCAGTAACTCACAGCATATCAGTGAGTGTCCACCCAGGTTCCTGACATAACTGAAGAAGGCTGTGTGATGGTCCTACATGTCAGGTGCAATTGTCTGGTAGAAGCAGCCCTTAGAAAAGTCCATGAGTGATTGTAGCTGTCTGCTAGTACAGAGCACAGATGCCTTCCCTGTCTGGGATTGTGCTCTATCATGTAGTAGCATCCTCTTGACGTTGTACAGCTTATTAATGGCTGGGGTCTACCAGACAGGTCCCCTGCCATTGTAGTAGTGGGTCTTGTTGTTAATTGGGAGAGCACAATCCATGCAGTCCACTAGGTGTCCATAGAATGTGTATGTAAAGGATGCAGCAGTGTGAGCCGTATATGCCACTGTCTCAGGATCTCTGAAGGATGCCACCTTGCTACGGTGAAGTGAGATGTTGGTTCATGAGAAGTTCACCAAGATTACACAGGATTGGTGTGTGGAGGGTATATGTATGTCCTGTGAGATACATGTATGTTCTGACCTTACCAATGAGGGGTATATTGCTGGTGTGGAACACAGAGTCCCCATGTTGGTGATAAGCAGATCCAATATGTATTCCCCCTTGTGGCTGTGCTGACTGGTTGTGCCAAAGCATGTGAGTCCACAAATTGTAGTGACGGTTGGGTGAGGTTGTCGGGGCTTGAGTAGTATCCCCAGTCAATATGTGTGTATATGAAGTCACACAATATAATGGTGTCTGTGGAGACCTGCATATTCTCCATAGTTCCCACAAAAGCCGAGTGTAGTTCCTGAGTTTGGGAGTGTGTTCTGAAGCAGGCAACAAACTGAAAGGCAGTATTGCACAATGGCAGTTGTCTATGTATGGTCTGTGATGCTTTGTGCAGTGCTACTAACCTGGAGGTGCGTGTATCTGTGATGTATATGGATACTCCCCCTAGTTGTGTTGCTGTTCCAAGTCTTGTTGTCAGACAGCATAGTATGGAACATAACCTGGTAGTGATGGTGTGCATAAGCGAGCCTGAACCAGGTGTCTGTCAGTGCACAGATATTGCTCTCCTCCATACTGAGGAGAGTCCTGAGTGGCCACAATATGAGGTTAACACAACTGTTGTTGAGCAGCATTACCCTTAGTTTCATTTAACCTGTAATGTCTATGGAGGTGGATTTGTCTTCTGAGCCCTGTGTAAAAAAGGCACTCTGGTGGTAGCAACAGCCTTAGCCAGCATACCAAAGTCCAAGGGTGACAGGTGCAAGCTGTCCATAGTGAAGCTATGTGGCATGTTGATCATGTCACCATACGCTGACAGACACTGTATCCCCTATGAATGAAACAAATTTGTTAGCCAACTGTTAAATGTGATATGTGTGCCCATATACTGTGACATCATAATTGGTGGGTGTAAGATGCTAGACAAGGTCAGGGTCACACTGGCCTGGGCTACATGATCAGAGTGTACCTCCATGTATCATGTCATGTGGTCCAGGGAGTAATGTCTGAGGTGACACACACCAACATGGACAATGATGGTGCCAGTCTTGTACTTGCTTTGGAGTGACCTGACTAACTGTGTTATGTGGCAGATCCTGGCACCCAACAGAAAGCCTAAAGTGACTATTCCCTTGTCAGGGCTGGTGAGTGGTACGTCAGTGTGTCTGAACATAAGTGTCACCTATTACAAGTGTATTAGGTGTGTTGTTTAGCCCGAAGGACAGTGGCTGTGTGGCACACAGACATTGTGAACTTAGTGATATGTGGGTATTGTAGTGGGGTAGCAAGTGTGTGTGTGTCTGCTTTGGAGGCCTCTGCTGCTTAGGTAGAGTACATTTACAACATCCGAGTATGTCAATGTGTGCTAATGTGGTTTGAGTGCTGTTGCTAGAGGATATGTGAGACTGATATGTGGTGTGTGTGGTTACCTTCACCACCTGATACACTGTGCCAGTCATGGGTCGAGACTTCAGCCCCTGTATGTCTATATAGGTGCATCTCACACATATATCTGAGTTTGTCAGGAGGAGGAGAGGGTTGTCTGTGTACATGAGGCAGATGTGACATTGTGTCAATATCACAATATCCACCAGCTGGACTGAAGAGTACACACAAAACCGACCACTGGACATGCCGGGATATTATCATGACATACTCTGTAGCCTGATCACAAAGGATCAGTAGGGTGTTAAGCATGTAAAAGAGTATAACAGGGATTAGTGCTTATGTTTGTTAGTGTGTTGTAAAGAGGAGATGAGAAGGAGTCCAGACTGAATCATGGCACCTCCTTCAGCTATGTCATAAATATCAATGTACACACATATATGTCCTGAGTCAGGGCTAACTGTACCTGAGTGTCAATGCTGACATCATGACAGGCAAGCCTATATGTACATACCCATACCCTACTGACAATAGTCCACATCATCATACCAGGAGATATCACATGTAGAATGGATGAGCAGCTACCCCCACTGCCAAAAGCATGGCAGCAGGTGGAATACATTGATTCCCAATATGTGTCATGCACAAACTACAGAACAAACAAATCATGTACCTGAACAGTTAGCTGAGCCGCACCCCCTACACAGGATGTGGAACCGTTAAATGTGTCACAGCTACATATGGCACTCCCCACAAGTGTTGGTGCACAGCACACCATGGGAAGTTAAGTCCAGTACGCCTATGATGTCTGATCTGCAAGGTCATGGAGTCCATCATGGTTGCAGTCATAAACAGAGCTATTGGAAGCTGACACACACACAACCCTACCAACTGTGGTATGTTCATGTCTGGATCATGGTTCCCAAACATGCTAGACTGTTTGCAAGGCAGCCACCCAGGACATACATCAATGAACACATCTACACATGTTTCACATAGACTTTGAATAGCCCTTTATCAACATCCCAGACACATGTAGTATCCACAAAACCAAGAAGCTGTGCATAAATATGTGTTGACATATGACGGAATGTCAATGTGTCCACAGATAGATCACAGAAGGTAAGGATACTGAGGTCATGTTCAAGCTTTTGACACCTGCTGACCCACATGAACCATTCCTGGAATGGCATAAAACAAAGTGTACACACATCACCATGTCCAGTGTGATGATGTCACCATCCTATAAATACAGCAGGAGAAGGGAAACCAGCCAGTAAAGTAAACAGTGCGCCGTGCTAATGCATGTCTCTCTCTAGTATCATAACATAGATGGGTAGGGGTTTGAATCCTACAAACACTGACTGTGTGTGTGAGGGGTGTATGTGTGCAATTGTCTTTGAAAGGAGTGTCCTTTTTGGAGACTGTGAAAACACACTAAACGAGGTACATTCCTCTTTGGAAAGACTGATGATGTCACCATCCTAGAAATACAGCAGGAGAAGTGAAAACCAGCCAGTAAAGCAAATAGCTAGCCGTGCTAATGTGTCTCTTTCTAGTATCAAAACATACATAAGTAGGGGTTTGAATCCTGTAAACGCTGACTGTGTGTGTGTGGGGGTGTGTGTATGTGTGCAGTTGTCATCAAAAGGAGTGCCTTTTTTGGAGACTGGGAAAACACACTAGAAGATGTACATTCCTCTTTGGAAAGACTGATGATGTCACCATCCTAGAAATACAGCAGGAGAAGGAAAACCATCCAGTAAAAGAAATAACGTGCCGTGCTAATGCTTTGCTTTCTAGTATCATAACATTGGTAGGTAGGGGTTTGAATCCTGCAAATGCTGACTGTGTGCAATTGTCTTTGAAAAGAGTGCCCTTTTTGGAGACTGGGAAAACACACTAGAAGATGTACATTCCTCTTTGGAAAGACTGATGATGTCACCATCCTAGAAATACAGCAGGAGAAGGGAAACCAACCACTAAAGCAAATAGTGTGCCGTGCTAATGTGTCTTTCTCTAGTATTGTAATTTAGGTAGGTAAGGGTTTGAATCCTGCTAACGCTGACTGTGTATGTGTGCAATTGTCTTTGAAAAGAGTGCCCTTTTTGGAGACTGGGAAAACACACTAGAAGATGTGCATTCCTCTTTGGAAAGACTGATGATGTCACCATCCTAGAAATACAGCAGGAAAAGCAAAGCCAGCAAGTAAAACAAATAGCACGCTGTGCTAATGTGTCTCTCTCTAGTATCATAACATAGAAAGGTAGGGGTTTAAATCCTGCAAACGCTGACTGTGTGTGCGTGGGGGGCGGTGTTTTTGTGTGTAATTGTCTTTGAAAGGAGTGCCCTTTTTGGTGACTGGGAAAACACACTAGAAGATGTACATTCCTCTTTGGAAAGTCTGATGATGTCACCATCCTACAAATACAGCAGGAGAAGGTAAATCAGCCAGTAAAGCAAATAGCGTGCCGTGTTAACGTGTCACTCTCTAGTGTCATAACATTGGGAAATCGGGGTTTGAATTCTGCAAATGCTGACTGTGTGTGTATCACTGTTGGTCAAAACGGTGTGAGTTTTGCTTTTACTATGGTATGACATAGTATGATGACAACAGTAAGTGCATTGCAGACATCAGGTATCTGCGTGGCAAATATATATGTGTACATGTCCCCTCAATCAGTACATAGGTGTGAAGCCTGCATACTACATGAATACATTTGTTTCCATTGACAGGTTGTGCCGCTGCTACTCAGATCATAGGTCACATATGTATGTATATGACATGGCCATCCACTGTCATGTTCTGTGACCAAGGTTATCTGTGGCACACACACCCATGACAGTTACTGAAGAGTAGTGTGAGTGAGGGTATATGGCTGGGGTATATGTCAGACATGGTCATACACAACAAAGTCTGCCAAGAATGGACAGTCTTTATAGGTGTACGACTGCCTTGTGGATATGCATTCAGGCCTCTAATGTCTGTGATACACCTTGGGACTCCACAATACCTGTGGATATGTGGATACGAAGGGACACATGACATAACATGGGTCTGTATGTACACAATGGTACCTGACATACATGTTGAGGGCTACCACTGGTGTGGTACTGATGGGATACTATGTATAGTACATGAGGATGACTATGCCATAGTTGGCTTACAGCTATACAGCATGTATCACACAACAGGTATCTGTCTGTATGATACCCTTGTGTAGGATATGCGTCCCATCCAGGTAATGCATTGTAGGCCATTCCATGCATTCCCAGATTTGGATGGACACATCCCTAGTGTGTCTGCATGTACCTAAGGGGGCTATATGACACACAGGTGTGGTCACAGTAATGGGTGGCGGTCATCACCACTGGTTAGTGTTATAGTGTAGCACCAGAAGGATCCAATTGATACTGGGTTCCCTACTACTGTGTGTCAATTGTCAGGATATCATCCAATGATTGCTTATAGTCATGCTGTTGAGGTTGTGTATACTACCAGACTGCAAATCATTGACTGATATTAACGGTATCACCCACAGCATAGTGTCAACCCATGTCATACACACGTCTACCCATGTTAGTACATAACTGTAGTAGAATGCATACCGGCCATTGAAAGATGCAATGCGATGTTAATAATGTGTACGACAGGGTATGCCACATGTCCTATGTGTCCACTATGCACGTACATCAAGACAGTGTGCATCCACCATGTTCACAGATGTACACTTGCTAATCTGTACTGCACACATCACACATGTACTGTCCACTGACTAACACATGCTGGCAACACATCACACATCAGCCAAGTGGCACATGGCTGGATAATACATACTCAGACCTAACAGTGGTGTAAACAATGCTACATTGACAAACAGAGCTTTGATGCATAATGTCTGCTCAGATATCCCTACAAGGATGTAGTTAGACTTCCTTGTTGACAATTCGCTATTATTGCTACACTGCTATAGTGTCACCCTGTGCATCAGCACCATGTTAGCCTGTCCCTCCGTCGATAATGCAGATGACAGGAGGCGGCACAGGTATCATCATATGCACAGGGCGTTTTGTTGTTTGCCAGAGCCTGACATTGACCCATCCAATCAACATGTGTGTGTGTGTGTGTGTGTGTGTGTGTGTGTGTGTGTGTGTGTGTGTGTGTGTGTGTGTGTGTGTGTGTGGGGGACAACAGTACAGCATGGGCCAATGTTGATGTAATGTGTGTGTGTATGTGTGAGCCCTAGTTGTTTGCTTAATGTGTGTGTGTCTGCATGCACAGAGCTCCACCATGTGGCTGCCATATACGGTGGTTTGTGGGACAGCCACAGACTGTACCTGCTTGGCTGTACAGATCACTGTCTCTGGCCACCGACACAATACCTGTGCCTGGCAGGGGTGCTACGGATGGTATTGGGTACCAACCCTGACTGGGTAGTGTCATCAGAGGCAGAGGTATGACGACTGGACCCATGTCCTTGCTGGGACTGGCCAGAGCCACGTGCACGTGGTCTACTGGGATGGACAATGGACAGGCCAGCCCCAGCATTGCTGGGGCTGGTACTGCCACTACAGGAGTGGCTGTGAGCTGTGGGCCATCCACGACCACTGCCAGCTGTTTCTGTTGCTGGCATGCGTCCGCATCGACATGGTCCCGCATGGTCTTGGTTAGAGGAAGACATGTTGTGGAAGGCATCTATTGTCTCCACCCAACGTCTATCAATGACCTCGGTGTATGTCCGGATGGCACTGGCAAGGTCACGGATGCTGTCATTGATAGCGGTGTTATGTGCACTCTGCGCCCTAAGTCCCCGACTGGTGTACCATTCCATACGTGCCTGAGCCTGCATTATAGCCCAGAAAATAGTGGTCGTCGTAAGACCTGTGAGGGCAAGCCTGCCAGGGGCAATACGTCCAGTGATGCTCCCCCGAGAACCCCTGGACCTCCGCCTATGTGGTACCGTTGTGGGTCTATGGCTATGGCTGCTGTGAAGGGATGCATGTGCCATGGGTACCACACTCTCCTGGTCAATGCCAACTATATGCTGTCCCTCCCCTATGGCCATTGGTGGTGAGGGATGTAATGGCAGTATGAGTGTGTACATAGATGGGGTTGAACACTGTGTATTGTTGATTGGTGTTGATTGGTGGACCAATGACAGAGCCTGTCAAATCTCCCTGGCCAAAATACATGTTTCATCATCACCACTATCCGTGGCAGTGGCTTCAGGTCACCTGCTGCTTTTGCCAAGCCCTACCTCAGCACCTGTGAGAGGAAGACAGGAAACACACATTACAGTCTGCACATGCACACATGCACACATGCACACATGCACACATGAACACATGCACACATGAACACATGCACACATGCACACATGAACACATGCACACATGAACACATGCACACATGCACACATGAACACATGAACACATGCACACATGAACACATGAACACATCCACACATGAACACAGGCACACAGGCACACAGGAACACATGCACACAGGAACATAGGAACACGGGCACACTCCTCACTACATCAGATACACACACACAACAGACGTCCAAATCATACTCAATACTGGTTGAAGGTGGGTGACAGTATCACAAGGCAAACAGTCACGCACACGTGTCAGCATGCAGAATAAGTGTTGTTCAAGTCCATGCAGTGTGAGTGTAGACAGCTATAGTTGATGACAGAGTACATGGCTGTGGTGCATGTGTGTACATGTTCAGTGATTGCCTACACCCTGGAACACAATGTGTACAAGGACAAAACATTTCTGTGCAAGTATTATAAGCTCTGCAATGTCCTGTGCACCATCACACACAGGTATACATACCATGGCTGCATGTGTTATCTGTGTGTCACATGGATTTCCATGTCTGATTGCAGTGTCTATGTCTGTAGCAGATAATTGTGGACACAGGTGTAGCACATGCACGCTATGTACACACATGGGATGGGTGGTGCATGTATACGTGATGGGATACCAATCCTGGACATGGCCACTGTAACAGTATGGGGTGTAGTACCATTAGCCATCATCATCATGCATCATGTGGTCACTCAAGGCCACTAAAGTGTGCTAGACCACGGCCTAGCAATCTCTACCTGAACCGCAGTGCCGAGACTAAGTTCACAATTACACAGCCATGTTGCACAAGGGTGTGTAAGGTGTCCAATAGGGAGCATTGCCTAACATGATTGTGTTATGTGTTGAGGAGTGTTGCACAGCCCCATGCTAGGCCCCTACCCCTCAGGTATGGTATGTGTGGTGTGTGGATGACATGTGGGATACTGAAGTGTGACCTGCCAGCGGGTGTCCAGTTACACTATGTGTAGCATGTTGAGGTGTACTGCGTTTGACAAACATTATGTTGTGTACATGTGTGTCAACAATGCCTATCCAATGTGCAGTACAGTGTTGCCACATTTGTGTCTGATGCTCTGTGCATTGCATGTGAATGAGGCAGCTACTGACATTACTGAGATGTTTCACGTCTCACAGCAAACATGCACAGCATGCATTATGCGTAGGTGTGTTATGTGTACATGGCCTACACCTCACCTATGACATGCACAGTTCAATACCAAGTTTAAAGTGTTAACACACTCACCAGCATGTAACGTCTGCCCTGCTGTCACATCAGAGGGACCTGCAACAATATGACACAGTTTGTCAGTGGCCACACCTGTGGCATTTCTACTGTGAGTGTGCTAAACTACAGTAGAACAACAGGCATAGGTATACAGATACTAGTCAAATTATCAGTATTGCACAGAATAGGCAGCACAACTGCTAAACACAGTACACATCTCACACATGCATAATCTAACAATACAGGTAACAGTAGTCTACAGCTAGGGCATGTTACCTGCATGCTCCATGTCACTATGCTGGGTGGCTCCAGCCTCCATGATGACACATGTGTGATGTTGTTGTTGCTGTAGGCCAGGGGCCACCACACTTAGCAGCAGTTCCTCCACTCTGGTGAGGGGGGGATATATGGCCATCCACCACCTGTGGCAAGCTGTTGTCTGTGGATATCAGATGCATGTCGCCAGACATATCTGATTAAATCACTGTAGTGATGGCGTACCTGCTCATATGTCCGGTTATGCATGCCTATGTCATTTACCGGACAAACAAGTTCTTGCCACAGTGCAGTACGCTCCTGCTGGTGCTGGCTGGCCCTTGAAAACAGCAGGGTATAGTGTTGTACCAGGCTGTGGTGGATTTCCTGTTCCTGTGCATCTGTGTAGCAGGGGTTCCTGTGATGAGCCATTAGCCTGGAAGACAAGTAAACGATATGTGTGAGCAAGTCATGTGGCACATTTAACATTATATAGTACAGATATCAGTTAACTGCCATATATAGCATCTGTTTGTCTGTCAGAGGAATATTTGTGAATCTCAAAGGGGAGGCTACTGTTCACCTGTGTCCCATGTTCCCTTCTGACACCTTCAGTGTTAGTCAGGCAACTACCTATCTGGTAGTTAGTGGGTAAAGTGTTTTGGAATGGGGTATGGCACTGCAGTATCAACACTGGTGTTCAGTCCATGCCTTGGTCACCAGGCACCTGTTGCAATATGTCTGACCCTGTGTCTCCCTCTCTCACTATCTATATATATATATATATATATATATATATATATATATATATAAATATTTATATACATATACATTTATATATCACTCTATATATACATATCTATATATATCTATATACATATATGTGTGTATATATATATATATATATATATATATACATATCTATATATATCCATAGATATCCATATATATCTGTATATATCTATATATCTCTATATATATGTATATATGTATATATCTATATCTATATATATATATATATATATATATATATATATATCTACATATCTATCTATATATCTATATATATCTATATATGTATATATGCATATCTCTATATATATACATATATCTATCTATCTATATATATATATGTATATACATATATATATATATATATATATATATATATATATATATATATATATATATATATATATATATATATATATATATAGATATATATATATATATATATATATACACACATATATATATATATATATATATATATATATATATATATATATATATATACACACACACACACACACACACACACACACACACACACACATATATATATATATATATATATATATACACACACACACATACTTGTTAACAGCCACTGCTGTACATATACATGCACGTATATGCAGATATACTGGCCACCTCTCATGGTGGGATATCATTTATGGAACAGTTGTGAGACATACAATTATGTAATAATATTGCACAGAGTTGTGCAGAATGCATTTCGCTATCCTTAGGCCGTATAGCCGTAGCAGACCTCACTGGCTATAACTCAGCCCCACAGCATTTAACCACCACATGACATATACCTGCACTGCTTGCTGTTTTCAATGCCACACACTACAACCTACATAGATATGTGCACATAGCAACCTTCAAATACATATATATGTCCAGCCTTCACTAACAGTTGCAGTATGTCCCTTGCCCTATGCACATCTGCATATACATATAGATACGGACTGCTACCACATAAGGAGTGTTCACAGAATGTAGAGTACCCTTCAGACACATCATTCGGATGCCAGCAAATACATCTGTATTACATACCTTACCTTTGTATGTCTCACCTTAGCCTGTTGTACCTGTTGATGTTTTTTATTTTTATTTATTTAGGTCGGTGTCCCCCACTGCCTGTGTTTGTTTTAATTTTTGTTTTAATTGGTCGGTGTCTCCAACCGCCTCTGTTTTTTTTTTTGGTTTGGTCTCTCCAACTGTTTGTCTGTCTGTCTCTCTCGCCTGCTCTCTTTCTCTCTCTCTCTCTCTCTCTCTCTCTCCAGTTGCTGCAATGATATTATTGCATGTGTGGACAGCAAGTACAAGCTGCTTTTGTAGGTATCTGCACATGTGCATGTGATGGCCTCTGCACCAATTGGTGCCCACCATTTAGTAATTACATGCAGCCTGCTATGTGGTAATTGCAGTTCTCACTGTGATTTCAGGACACTGCTATAAAATGATAGGTTAGGTAGGAGTAGACCTTTCAGTTGTGCAAGGTGGGGACCATGCTTGTTTGCTGTGGACACTGTTGTGTCAGTCAGAAGGTTGGTATATGTCTCATATCTGAAACTGGGTTGTAGCCAGTGAAATGCATGTTGTACTAAAACCTGACTGTTGCTTCTTCAAGTACACTCTTCTCAGTGTGTAAATTTACTCACACCTCCTAATGCTAACACTGGATGCATGGGAGTATGTACTTTCTTTTGGAATTAGGGAATTAACTGGCATACAACAGTAGTTATTGCAATGTATTCTTATGGCTTTCCTATTTTTGCTTTACATCCAGTCCTTGTATTGCATGTCATATTTCTTTATTGCAATGTATTCCTATGGCTTTCCTATTTTCCCTTTACATGCACTCCTTGTAATGCATGTTATATTTCTTTCAGCACCAAGCTATTTTATATATGCTGTGGCTTAGTGGTACATCATGCAGACTGGTGAGGGGTTTGAGACTGACAAGGGTATTTTATTTTGCTGCTGAGCAATACAAGGGCCTTGTCATACAGAGTGACAAAGGCACTTTGAAGCAGTTGTAAGCGAGTTGGCGCAGGTTTGTGCGACGCTTACCGATGCTAAGCAATGCTTAGCTCAGCTTAGTGTATTTTAGCAATACTAAGCTAAGCTTAGCTTAGCTCATTTTATGTTAGCAATAGCAAGCTAAGCTTGGCGGAGCTTATCATATCTTAGCAATGCTAAGCTAGGCGCACACATGCGCACACTGGTGCAAACCCGCTTGCTACTGTTTACAAGTGCTCACTCCCACTAACCCCCGCACTCATGTCTTTGACAGAAAAGTAAATGGGGAGATAGGAATGTGGTGATAAAGGGTGCTCAAAGAGGGGAAGACAGTAGGGAAACTAGCTTGGGATGTACACGATGGGTGTGGAGAAGGTCCATAGCTGCCCATTTCTTTACCAGCAACAGCTGTGCATATGCAATAGTATGTTGTACTACCAATTATGAATATCAGGCACATGCACTGTTTGTGAACTGCTATACTGTCAATAGTACGTTACTCACATCTGAACAGTTTGTGGTATAAAAAAACCTACTAAACAAAACTGTCTAAAACCAAACTGCTTATATTTTTCCCCCTCTGTATCCACACCCCCTGTGAAAGAACTTCCTATTCCAATCAACATCTCCTTCCATGTTGTATCCATCAATGGCACCATCATTGACCCTGTCTCTAGTACCAAACTATTAGGCGTCACCATTGACCATAAGCTCAAATTTGACGTTCACATTACCCAAACTATTAAAACTGTTAACAAGAAACTCGGGTCCATGTACAGAATAAAGAACTTTCTAACCCCTACTACCAAACTTACTATTGCTCGCACCCATCTCCTTTCCTCCCTCTTGTATGCCTCCCCAGTACTCTTTTTTCTCAGAAAGCGAGAACTCAATATGCTTACTGTTGCCTATAATCATATTGCCAGATTTGTAACTGGAGCACCTTATCGAACCCACCACTGCCTTAACCTTAAGAAAATTGGCTGGTTGGAATTGCCCAATCTTCTCAAACTCAATCAACTCACTGAAGCTTTCAAAATAATCAACCATCCAGATAGAACCCCATCACTGATCAGTATATTGACCCCCTATACCAACCTTAACTGCCTTCAATCCTCAAGCAGTGTTCAAATACTCACCATTAAATCAAAGAATATGGGTGGTGATGCTCTCTATGCTAACTCCATTGGAAATCCCTGGAATTCCCTTCCAAACCACCTAAGAAATTTGACCTCACTTAATCAATTCAAAAATAATCTCAAAGAATATCTTAAATCACACTGGCTATGCCCCTGTTTCGAACCAGACTAACTTATCGACCCCTCTCCACCTTTGACTCCACCCCTTCTCGGAGTTCATTACCTTTAACTCTTGCCTTCACAATGCTACCATGCAAAATCTTGCTTTAGACTATGTGTATGTCCTATAATCAGCATGTATAGCCTTTTGTATTGTTTTTTTTTTTTTTATCCTATGTTAATCCTTACTATTTTCAGTTGAAATGTAAAATGTCTTGTCATTTTGTTGGAGCTTTTCTCCCCGGGCCTCTACTGAAAAAGGACATGTATCCAGCTAGTCTAGCCCGGTCAACAAATGTAAAATAAAATAAATGGTCTGTGTTGGCATTAGCACAGTCTGTTCAGGACGACTGGACATATTTCTATACTGTGTATGCCTACCTACACCCTTGGTTGTGCCTGACTACATGGGTATTTATTATTGTGTGATGTTTATCTTACTGAACATGCAGAGTTGCTGTGTACCTGTAAGTCTATGAAGGCTTGTAGTCTGTCTGAGTAGCTCCCAACCTGTGGACATATCCAGATGGTAGACAGAGTTCAGCCTAGTATTCTTTGACTGTGCAACACAGCAGTATTTTCAGCACCTGAACAATGGCATTGTCACAGGTGGTTGCTAGCAGTACATGGCTACATCCTTTGCTATTTCTGTGTTGTACTTCTACATAAGGGCATGCTTGTGGGATTCACTCTACAGCTATTTGCAGAGTGTGTAACTGCAGACAAGCTGATATGCCTGTGTGTTTCTGACTCTTCCAGGCCTCAGATACTCTCACGTATATATTGGAACAGCCTCAGGGAAAGGTACATTTACCTGGGATACACCTGTCATATAGTTCAGACATTTTGCAGTTCAGACTTTGGGTGATTCAGAGCATTTCTATTACTACACCTTTTCTGACATGCAAGCGGTGTCTGCTCTCACTTACTGACATTTGTTATTAAGTGAGATTCAACACCTTTCTGCCTACTGTTAGTACATTTCACAGGGAGTCAGAGGGGCACAGCTAATATTTGTTTACAAATCAGGGTCATCACTGTAGAGCAGTCACTGTTGGGAGGTCTGGCCTGTGACCTATGCAAATATGCCAGTGTTTATCCTGCCCTGATACTGTGTGGGGTTTGTAACTACTACTGTAACCTTATTCCCTACTAGCATGGCTGATTCTCTTTTCACAGTCATGTCATGCAATTCAACAACACCTGCTGGTTAAGGCCCACAGTGCAAGGTTTGTGTTATGGCATTCCTATTTTCCCTTTACATTCCCTTATAGTAATGCATGAAATATTTATTACAGCACCAAGATATTGTATATCTGCTGTGGCTCAGTGATAATTCATGCAGTCTAGTGTGCCCAAGGTCCGGGGTTTGAGACTGACAGGGGTATTTTATTTTGCTGATGAGCAGACTACAGGCCTTGTCATACAGAGTGACTAAGGCACTTTTAAGCAGCTGTAAGCGGGTTTGCGTGAGTTTGCGCGATGCTTAGCTACGCTTATTTACGCTTAGCTAAGCGCACACAAGCGCATACCTGCTGACTACTGCTTAAAAGTGCTTACTCCCGCTAACACCCACGCTAATTTCTTTTAAAGAAAAGAAAATGGGGAAATAGGAAAGTGGTGAAAAAAGGGGCACAAAGAGGGTAGGACAGTAGGAAAACAAGCTCGGGATGTGCAGGAAGGATGTAGGGAAGGCCCATAGCTGCCCAATTCTTTACCAGCAACAGCTGTGCATATGTTAGAAATTTAGAGTGAGATTTGAAACCTTCCAGCCGTGAGAGAGGAGTGAGGACAACAAAGTATGTTGTATAGCCAATTGTAATTATCAGTTTACATGTCCAGCAGACATGTGTGTGAAATGGGCAGCTATGTATGGGGCGTAATTTTTTTGCGGATACAGATTGCCCTTTTTTTATTTATTTTCAGGTAAGAGTGGAATGTGAGGTAAAGGAAGTAGGAATATTGAGGGAGGTGGGTTGGGGAGGTTAACAGACAAGACAAACAAGATGCATACAGGGGCGGAGTATGACACATGTGGTGGGTACACGCAATTGATGGGGACGGATGTTTGGATATCGCAAGCCCATGAGCCCACAGATGGCAACAGTGGAACTGAGATCCTCACCCATGGGCAGTTACCACTGTGCCTTCACAGCCCAGGCTGAGGCTGTGCTGGGGGCTGGATAGGAGGGGCAGGCACACCCGTGAGTTGTACCACTCTTGCCTCAAGCTGGCGTAGGGGATTAGTCACAGAACGCCTGATCTCACTATGCACCACAGACCGGACCCTGTGGAGGGTGAGTGGAGGCTCTCCTCCAGCCATGCTTGCAAAAGGGGGGTGAGCCCCATCCACTGCAGTGCTTCCACCTGAAGGTGGCACAGGGCCACTGGAGGAGGAGGTCCCGGGCTGGGCACTGGTGCCAGGTGCAACCGCCAGTTGAGGTGGGAGAGGTGGGTCCGCTGGGACACGCCTTCCCAGTTGTCCTATGTTTAGCAGTATTTAATGGCATTTTGGGTTAGTAACAAACAACACCATTCCAAATTAGTTGTAACAGCATGCATTAGTATTCCCATTAACCAAATACACATGAATTCCAAATGTTGAACAGCAAGCATAGCACATGCATATTTAGAACAACAGTGGACATTCCAACAGCATGCAGGGTTGATTAGTGGCAACAGGCCATCAGGTTTGGATATGTGAACAGAGCACATGCATCAACGTACATGCAGATATGTATAAACCAACAGAACAAATGTCCATAGGAATTAATTGTGAATTCACATACCCAGTTTGGTGTAGAATGGCATAATTTGTGAACATAACGTAGGGTGGTATAATATTACATTAACAACTTAAAATACCTATACGTATACTGTACATTCCTACTAGATGCAGATATATATCTCCTACATGTATTAGTACAGTTCCCTGTATGTAACCTTAGAAATGTTGGTGACGGAGATGTTACTGCTGCATTAATATACATTCCATTTGTATTCATATATGTTCATATCTGGCTGTGTTCAGGTAAAGTATCCTGCTACATTTGAACAGTTACGTACAGTTCTAGCAACACACTGGCATTTGTGGGATCACAAGCACAAGCTGCTCATGTACCGGATTAACATGTACATACTATACATGAAACAGTTGAGGACTATAAATATTCTTCTGAGATACTGGCATTCCCATCAGCCAGTTTATATGTGCCTAGACAACTGTGGATGTTCAGCATTTCATACAACCATACTATCTCCATAATGCAAAGGTACAACAACATATCCAAAATGTGGGACAGACACAGTCCAAGTATTGTACTTTATTAAAAACATTTCACTCTTTGCTTGTGGCTGTCTCATTCATTTCATTTCATTATGTAGTGCATGCAGTATACCTTTATTCCAGACTTCTTACACCTTTATTGGTAGCTTCAAACTCTTTCTCATACTCGCTCACTTATTTTATATTTACATTTCAGGATGGTACTTAATTCCAGGTTTTATTAACATTTATTACTGGGTTACAACAATTCTTCTCAGCTGACTCACTTATTTCATATGACAGTATATACAAGGATGTATTCAAGACTTGTCTATCCTTTATTGATGGATTAGAACACTCATTTTCAAGCTGAAGCAGTTATCTGATATTACAATACAGGTGGAAAGTCTATTTGAGACTTGTTTACTCTTTATTAATGGATTACAATACTCTTTTTCAGGCTGCATCACTTATCTGATCTTAGAATACTAACAGAAGCTTTATTCTAGGCTTATTTGACCTTTATTACTGTGTTACAACACTGAACTTGTTTACAGGCTGTCTCACTTATATTCTATAATAATGCCAGCTGAATAATTACTAACCTGCCTTGTGGCACAGCCTTAACAGACTATCAGCATAGGCTTGCCGATTCGCGGAACGAACACCTGCAGCTGTAATATAAATGAAGGGATATTGGAACATACCTTTCCATACTATAGGCTAGGATAGCACTTCTTACATACTTAATTACATAGATACTTACTCAGTAGTGGGGCATTGGGCATATGACGGGCCTCCTGGATCCATTGGTTCAGTTGGTCCTCCTTTCGATGCTTCAGGTCCGCATGGTGGTATCAGACCTGCTCACCAGTCCTGGGAATGCCTGTGGCAATGGTAAGAGCATGTGCCAACTGGTTCCATGCCTCTGCCTTGTATGCACCCCCATTGAACCTGGCCCTGCATGAGTTGGCCTTCATGTTGGTGGACTAGGAGCCAAACCATATATTTAGACTCCTCAATGCCCCACCTTTGCGCTCTAAAACGATTACCCTCTCCAACGCCTGCCATCCTGACTGAGAGTGAGTACCACAATCAGTTATGGCGAGTATTCCCACCTATGGGGCTTAAATATGCCGCATTTCCCGCACTTTTTTGTGATTGTCCGTTTTTGAGAATTCTAAGCTGACTGCAGACCTGCTTAGTAATGGTTAATCTACCATTTCTATGTATATGTATGCTAATAGTGGCTGTTTCTCCAAAGCTGTCATGGCTTAGTGGTTCTGTGATTTGATTATGATGCACAGGGTCCTGGGTTCGAACCTTATCACTCATTTATTTTAATACTGTCTAGACAGGCTAGGGGTTGTGGCTGCGTTTAAGCAACCTAGCTCTACATTGCTCCCTGGTGCCCTACGGTGCCCTGGTTGGCATGGCGCGCACGTCCGCGCAAACACATTGTGCTGGGTAAAGCGCTTTTAACCTTTGAGCAACTCTATTGCGCTGGGTAAAGCGCTGTTACACTATGGGCAACTCTATTTAGCTGGGTGAAGCTCTATTAAACTATGGGCAACTCTGTTTAACTAGATAAAGCGCTATTAAACTATGGGCACCTCTGTTTAGATGGGTATAGTGCTATTAAACTATGGGCACCTCTGTTTAGCTGTGTAAAACATTGCTTAATGGCAGGCTATTATATATCTGGGTCTTTTAAAAATATATATTTTGTTCGCTGATACAGTGGCCATGTCACTGCTTTTAATAACATTTTAATCCTATTTGTCTGGTATTATTTCAAATACTGATTTAAAACATAAATAAGAAGGGGAGTGGTGGGACTTGAAACGTGAATGCCTTCGCTTTGTGCATACGCTCTACCATTACGCTATTGCTATTTGGATTAATTTGCATAAGTAGTTCTTATATGCTCTTCAATGTCACAATTGCTAACTGTGGTTAAGCAATGGGCATACCTACGCAAACAAGCGCAAATACAGGCAGCTATATCATGGATTTAAAAAAAATAAATATTTTTTTCTGTTTTATAGCTCTGATGGGGGTTTACAGTGTCAGGGAGTGTGGTGTTGGGTGCATGTACATTTGAGCGGACTCGGTCATGTCTGTTGACATTATGCTTTTTAAAACCTTGCAAGGGCATGGACTTTTAGACTGCTCTGCAGTTGGACACGCGCCCTGCTTGCCTACTCAGTCTGTGTAAGAGTTACGGATGACTCAGCATGCCCTCATGAATATTCATGGCACGCTGACATCATACCATTCAACTGCAGCCTCCAAGTAAGACATATTAAGTCTTACACGGAGGTTTTGTGAATCCGGCCCATAGTCTGCGAAAATCTAGACTCATGAGAGATATGCTAACAGATGCTTTAGCACTATAATAATCTGCGACAAAATGTACAGTTTGAGAAACTCATGAAGAGTCCTGTACCTAAAATAGAAAATTCTACCTTTAGTACTTCAAGTGGGACTCACAGACATGGTACACAATCCAGCAGGTCAGTACACCTGAAAAGACTTGTTCATAGGTTCATAGGTAGGTACTAGGCTATCGGCCCTAGGGCCTATACAAGCCTAGCCATAGTGATTCTGTGGCTATTGCTTCCAACAAATATTTACTTTCCTGGACCCCTGTCTAGCAGGGCTACTGATGTGATCCCCGGAGTGAATTTCCTATCTCCCGTCCAATTGCCAAGGTTCTTCTTGAAGAGGGCCATTGAGGTGCTCTGCTTGACATGTATGGGCAGCCTATTCCAGAGTATGGGGAGTCTCTGGGTCAGGAACCTATCCCTACAGCATGTTCTATTCATCGTGATGGCAAGGTTAAGATCACTGGAGAATGTGGCTCAGAGGGATTGGGATTTCTTTAAGTGTAGTATGTCTAACAACTCTGGGTTTGACATGGCCTTGTATGTTAGGCAGAGATTGCCTCTGAGTATGCGATATGTGACAGAGTATAGCTGGAGTTTCTTTAGACGGTCAGCATAAGGCATCTGCTTTAGGCCTGTGATTCTTTTTGTGAGGTATTTCTGCAGCCTTTCTAGTTGTTGCAGATGTCTTGTGAGGTACATACCAAACTGGGCATTGTATGCTATAATATGAGGGATGAGTACAGAGGGACAATGACCTTCTTTTTTCTGGATGAAAAGCCCTTAGTGATGAGGTGTGCCACATAGAAGGATTTTCTAACTGTTGTGGCTATGTGGTTATCAAAGAAGAGACCACTGTCCACCTGTGTCCTTAGGTCTCTTATCACACTTTCAGTGTTTACTGTCCTGCCACCTATGTGGTAGTACGCAGGTATATGGTTTTTCCCAAAGGGGACAGCTATACATTTTTTTGGCATTTAGCTTGAGCCCATGGCTCTGGCACTAGGCATCTGTTTTGGTAAGGCTATTTTGTAGTATATCCACATCATTTAGGGATTCAGTAATGGCTCCCAGCTTGCAGTCATCTGCAAACTTTGTAAGCCAGAGTCCGTTAGTGTTGGGCTGTACTTCAGAGAAGTAGATGCCAAACAAGAGTGGTCCCAGGACAGAACCCTGCGATACACCACTTGTCACTTGTCTGGAGCTAGATTTGGAGTCAGCTACTTTTACAGTGTATGTTCTGTTAGTAAGCCAGTTTGCAACCCATCGAGTGACGTAGGGATTAATGCTCAGCTTAGTAAGTTTATCTATGATTCCACAGTGGGGGTTAGTGTCGAAAGCCTTGGCAAGTTCCAGGTAGCCTGTGTGAACCACCTTACCCTCGTCCACGGCTCTGGAGACTGATACAAATAAGTTGATCAGGTTCAGGAGGCAAGATCGGCCCTTCATGAACCCAACCTGAGTGGGGTACAAAGTTTGAAGGTTGCCAATGTCTTTGTTTATAAGTTCCATGATAATACGTTCCATGGCCTTGCAGATCAGGCTCATCAGACTGATGGGACGGTAGTTCCCAGGATCCAAAGTGGATCCCCCCTTGTGGAGTGGGATGACTGTAGCTGTGCACCACTTTGTGGGCATGAAGCCTGAGGTGAGGCTATGATTAAACATGACACATAGGTGAGGTGCCAGTTCATTTTGTAGTTCATGCAGTACACAACCCAGGATGTCATCTGGTCCCATGGATGCTGTATTCTTGACTTTGGAGAGTGTGTTTTTTACCTGAGTGGCCGTGATTACTGGAATTTGGCATTCTTTTGGTATTGAGATAGGCCCTTTAGGGGGTGGAGGGGGGTGAAGTTGGCACTGAATCTATCTGCCAGTATATTAGCAATATCCTTGGGATCAGTATATCTAGTGCCATTCTGCTTTAGCTCAGAGCAGATCTGAGTATTGCTATTTACATAGCTATAGAATGCCTTGTGGTTATCTTTGGAATCTTTGGCAATTTTGTTTTCGTAACTAGCCTTGGAAGATTTTATGAGGGATCTCAGCTTTCTACTGAGGCTGGTGAGGGAGTTTTTTGAATCCTGGGTTTTTCCTCTTTTCTGAAACAGTTTCTTCCTTCTCTTGTACAGCTTATTTATGGCAGGGGACCACCAGATTAGCTTCCTTTTTTAGAGGATAGCATCTTGGTTCTACTTGGGATGGCTCGGTCAATGCACAAGTGAATGTGCTTGTACAGCACCTTAGTGTAGGATTCAGCAGTTGAACTTCCAGTTCCCATCTGCATGGGAGTCATGAAGTTTGTTACTTCTGGCTTGAAAAGCATGAAGTTGGCTTTGGAGAAGTTTTTTGACGGAGGTTTCAGCCAGTCCTGAAACACCTGAACATCAAAGATACATTAATACATACCATGACTGCCTTAGGTATACACATGTACACTTGAGCACATCTGCATGAATAACACTGCTAATGCAGTTTACAGTCAGCTCTACTGAGTACCAAGTCCAACATCATGCATGGAACAATAATGCAGGGACAGCATCCTACCAACCGGCAACATGTTCCCCTCTCACAATGCTGAAAGGTGCTTAGTGACTGCCAGTATTTCAGTGTAACTAAAAAAAGTACTAGGCAGACCTAGAACACATACATATTGCTATAGAAATATTGCTCAATACCACTAGTAGACAGAAGTATAAGCAGTTGTACACAAATGTGTGCTCAGAGACTTGTGGCCAAGAGATGCCCAATAAATAAAAATGTGGTACGATAACCCACTATAGTTGTCAATGGAACATAACTGCTCCTTAGTGATCTAAGCAGCAAGAAGCAGGTGAGGTCTGAACCTTCCATAAGACAGACCAATAAGAATGCATACCATAGCAAAAGAGCAACATCAGTTATGGAACACAAGTCCTTAATGATATGGAAATGACACCCAGTATGCCCAAATGGGCTATGGATTGCATGCAGCTGCAATGTTTATGAATTGTGCAGCACAGACCTGCTCATAGGGAACCACCATAATACACATGGGTAAGAAGTTACTTTGATGCTCTGAAAACAATATGGAGACACACACACACACACACACACACACACACACACACACACACACACACACACACACACACACACACATGCATGCACTCACACCCACACCCATACATACACACACACACACACACACACACACACACACACACACACACACACACACACACACACACACACACACACACATGCATGGATGTTGTTTTGTGTATGTCTGTGTGACTGTTGCAAGGTTTAGATCCATCCTCCATCCCATAAAAATATCATTGGGATGCACAGGCTGCCACATTGTATGCTCTTATTGAAAGCCTGTTTCAGTAGAACCCAGTGTGCTACAGTCTTTGGTCAGCACACAGAACAGCAGTCCATGTGCCCCTATAGCAGTCTGCAGACCTGTCCTCATGCTTCCACGAGCTATGAACTGTTGTGTCCCTTGGCAAGTGTAAATATGCAGGTTAAACTCTAACTGAGCTGTTTCTTTACAGGGTACAGCCCGCTATGTTGTGCTCCCATGTCCTTTGCCATATAATGCTATCTGTAGTCACATTCACAGCTATGTGTGTGTGTGTGTGTGTGTGTGTGTGTGTGTGTGTGTGTGTGTGTGTGTGTGTGTGTGTGTATGATACACGCACGTGTCTGTGCATGTATGTGTGTGTCCTGCAGTTCCCAATGGATTTCCTAATCCCTGATGCTTTATCTAGTGCCTGAGGTCAGACACTGCTGTACTGTATGCCCATGCCACCCTTGTATTAGGGTAGTTTGCACTCACTGTGCTGTGATATCACATGGTGCATAATCCACTGTGTGGCCAGCTTTCTGTGCTGCCAGACTTCCTTCTGTGTCCTGTTCACTGTACAGTATAAATGTATAATGCTCTGAGTGTGCATGTACATATCTCACAGTGACTAGCTCTCACACTGTCAGGTGCACAATACTGATCATGAATCAAGTATCCTGTAGTTCAGCTTCTGTGGTGGGATCCACCCCACATCCTGTATGCAGACTGTAATCATATGTTCAATGTCTCATATTTGCCACAAACAGCCAAACTATTACTGATGTCCCAGCATTTGAAAAACAACATCCTGAGGGTCAACATAATTCTCTCACCCTTCACCCATATTAGAAAACTCAGTGATGTTATCAAAAGTGGACATATCATTAGTTTCTGAAGAAAATACCAAATGGTAACTGAACCCTCTTACCTTAAACTCTCCTGACTACTTGTACATGAAGCTTGCCAGGGCATCATTACTGAACTATATTAATTTCTAACTCCTCATTAACATGCAGTCCCCCTAGTTTGGTGACACCTGTAAGGTACTGCAGTAGTGATGCAGAAAGAGAAGTAAAAATCAAGATGCTTCCAGAAAGAGTTGACAAGGCTTGTAATAAATATAAACGTTTAGCAAAGTAGACAATCATACACACATGAAACTACAAGACTTCATTTTTCTTCTACATAAGGATGCTAAACTTTACTTTGCACAAGTAAATAACAGTAGACAGACCTGGCATGCTTGTAACGCTCTGCCTTAAAACGTAAGACTAAATGTGATGTTCTCCACTGAAGAATAAGCCACCTTTGCAGCAGTCTTTCCTTCCCACTTCCAAAGCCCCTGAGGATTCAAACTGCCATGTTTTGCTTTCCCATTACAGTACTGCTTCATGTACAGTTTACATTCTTTTCAATATCTCTTGCTGTAGCATTTATCTGTGCTCTGTACAGCTGCATGGCAAGATTTTTTCTGAATTCATATTCCTGACTGTACTGTGCAGTGAATGAATACTTAAAAGGTTCGATGACCTTAGGGGAGCAAGTCAGGCAAGCAGTACATTAAATAAATATACAGCACTGTGGTTATGTTGCTATTAATACTGTTTCTGTCTCTCTTATTATTTCACCAAAAGAGCTAAAGTGACCTAGTGTGCTAGGGCAGTGCATTTCACAGCTCAGGTTATTGATATGGTTTGCTGTAATGTCAATTTGTTCTATTGATCATGTCCCCCTATATTATTATCCACTTAATCTCTAAACACTTCAAACACTGCGGCTTTGACTGCATGCAGCGATATATTTTCTTTGGAAAGGCATACATTGTCTTGCAGTATGCTCTGCTTATTGGTGTTGCTACACACTGAGCAATGTAAAAAAAAATGCCTGGAGAAATGCACTTATTGTAAAGTTATGTGGGTACTATAACATTCAGTGATTTGTCCAGTCATGTGCATATTTTGCTCTAATCATAATGTATCATATCTCATAGCAGGTAGTAGCTCATAATTGCGTTAAGTATTTTTATTGTTTGACAAAAATTCAACAACTGTATTGTTGATATCTGTAGTCGTGTTCTCTTCCCTGGGCTGAATCTGAAAATGGTCCATTGAGATCAATACTCTATCTGGTAAATCAATTACAGTAAAATAAAACAAAATCTGTCATATTTTGTAATGTCATTTATAACTGGTTGTGCACTAATGCAATGCTGAATTTTGTTTCTGTGATACTGTGAAGAAAAAACAAATGACAAAAAAAGGGAAAGAGAAATAAAAAACAAACAGATGTGGTGTTGTGTGGCATGACATAATCAGCATAATGGATGTGGTGCTCTACTGCTTGTGATAAACACATGATGCTCAGCTCTGACTTTGTGCACTGTGTATGGAAGGGAGCCTCAGTTAAACATCTAACGGTGCAATTAATGGCAAGCTTCAAGGTAAACTTATTTTTCTTAGAAGTAAAGTACCTGAACTGATTTAGTTGGGTTACTGCTACTGTTGTGCACATCTGCACATGCAAATGCCTTACTAGGCTGTCTATGGATGTCCTAGCCAATAGAAGGGAGGCTTTTGGCTGCTTTTCTGATTTCCCTTGGATGCTGTGTCTAAAGCAGCATTGGTACAGTCTGGTTGGAGTAAACATGTTATTCCTTCTGAATACAGTCGAAGCTACTCTGCTTATTTCAAATAAGTCTCTTGTAAATAAAAGCCAGTGAAGAGTGTAGTTCTTAGATGTCAGACAGCCATTTTTAAGCTCTGGAAATATGGTCCCAATGATTATTTTCTGTCTCTGAAAGTTTGGATAAGCAGTTCCCTGTGAAGAACATATTCAGAGCTGCATCTGAGAAAGGTAGATATTAATAGGTAATTCAAAGGTAATGGTCTACAGTGTTGCTGTATCACCTCCGCATTAGCTGTTCAGTGACTTTTACATGTCAGGTCCACAAGTGCTACTATATTTCATTGTTGTAGTTACAATATACCAAAACTGCTAAGAAAGCAATGCCTGATGTCACTGCCTTTAAATTACTTACAATGTAGGTGCAGCAAGGCAGTAGTTATATTAAAGCATGTTCATTACTTTTAACTACTTGGCATTAATTGGTAACAAAAGAGAAACTGAATGAATTTTAAGTAACTGCACCGTACCTTGAAATATGACTGATAAAAAGATTATGGGCCGGATTCACGATGGCGTGCGTGGAGTCTAACAGTAGAGTAAGACTCCATGCAGCCATCATGTCCGAAGAACGATCCAGGAACAGCCTGTAGGGGCATGTAAGAGAGCTCCTAAAACGGCTCTTACACGGACAGGGCTGGGACATATAAATCCCTCAATTGCAGGTGAAAGGCATGCAAATGAGGTAGATTTGCGATTCAGGAAACCCGAACCTGTCCGAGTAAGAGCAGTGTTATTTGCAGAAATGTACTCAGTTGACAACTGAGTACCATTCTGCAAATAGCAAAACGGAGCCATGACAGCTCCAAATAAAGGTTGCATCCAGTGCAGGAAGCATGCCAATGGCCAAATATACGGCCATTGGAAATGTTCCCTGATGCAAAATTAAAATAAAAATATATTTTTTTGCCGATATGTTTAAGCGTAGCGCAGTGCCACGCAAATGGGCTGCGCTCTAAAAACCAGAATACTACAAATTAAAACCCACAAATGTGGATTTTATTGAAAGTGGTAATGTATAATGCAGTGGAATGGCAGGCTGAAGACAAGATGGGCACTGAGTATAGGTTGCTAAGGGGGGAAGCTCAGTCTAAGACATGTAACCAAGCATTAGTAGGCAATCCTATGTAAATGAGTGTTAGGATAGTGAATCGCTAGTTTACATAGCAAATGAGAACAGTCAGTGGAGTGTAGGAGTAGGATATGGGGAGTAACAGAGTAGAAGATAGGTGACATCATGAGGGGGGTATGTATGAAAGAAGTGAAGCTCATTGGAGCAGAGTGGCATGTGTCCGCTGTCATTTAGACATCATGGAAAGAGGTGTGTCAACAGGTAGATTAGGGAAAGACAAGAAATGGAAGGTGTATACCATGGATAACACCAAAGTTTCTTGCTGAGCGTGGATGCACGCGTGTGCGCCTGTAAACCCGAGTAAGATAGAGTGCACGCGTGGAAGCGTGAGTGTGCGTGTTTAAGCCGGAGTAAGCATGTATAAGGCTGTTTAAAGAGTTGTAAGCAAGTTTTAGTCTGTGTAAGCATGTGTGCGTGCATGTTAGCTGCTGTGCGTGTGCTTGCACTTGTGTGTGCGGTGCTCCCCCCTGAGGAAACAGAAAGGAAAAAGGAAGCACAACAAACAGTAGGAAGCTACCAGGGAGTACTAGCAGAGCTAGCAGGTGAAAACAATCAGAATCAGGTAATTACACAGGCAATACACTAGCCCAGCCCAGCCTAGCACTTAAAACTCTGCAAACAACAGTCCATTATGTTTCACACAAGAGACACTGCAGTAAGCTAATAGAAGTGAAAACTGAAAAAGCTTTACTGAGACAAAGAAATGTTAGGGGCTGCCATTGCTGTTATAAGGCGACATATGCAACATGCTGAGGGTGGTGACAATGGAAATGCTGCTGGACAACCCACAGTGAAGAGACAGAGAAGAGTGTACAGGCCTGGGGTAACCTACCAGGGGCTACATGAGCTGGAGATAGTGGAGCGCTATAGAGTGGACAGAGACCTCCTGCAGCAAATTGTTGAGCTGTGCAGGCCATGCCTCACACACAGAACCAACAGAGGGGAACCTATCCCAGTGGAAACCAAGGTATGTGTTGGCCTAAGAATATTAGCAACAGGTACCTTCCAGAGACCAACTGGTGATATGATGGGGATATCACAGGCATCAGCATCCAGGGTACTACACCAGTTCCTGGATGCCATGTCAGCACATGTCGGTGATCATGTATATTTCCCCAATTCCCGTGAGGTATTGGCCAGCAATATGTGTCTCTTCCATCAAATAGCGGAATACCCTGAGGTAGTGGGTGCAATAGACTGCACGCACATATGCATCAAAGCACCAGCCGGTGAGCGGGGTAGGGTCTACTTCAACCGCAAGGGCTTCCCCTCCATCAACTGCCAGGGCATAATACTGAATGTGTGTGCAGGCTGCCCTGGAAGCTACCATGATTCCCATATCTGGCATCTGACGCAGCTGTATCAGACATTTGCCAATGGGGACATCCCACATGGTCACCTAGTGGGGGATGCTGGCTATGCACTGGAGCCGTGGCTGATGACACCCATCAGAAACGCACACACACCTAAACAGGAATTCCATAATGAGGCACACGTACAAACATGTAATGTAATAGAGCGTGTGTTTGGGCTGCTCAAGTCACGGTTCTGGTGCCTGGACACATCTGGTGGAGCCTTGCAGTACTCACCAACTACATGCACCCAAATTGTCATGGTATGTGCTATGCTACATAATATGATCCTGCGAAAACAGCTGCAGCAGGACCAGCATAGGCCTGGGCCAAACAGCCCCCCACCATTGCTAAGGCCATCACAGGCAGAGCGTGACTCGGAGGAGGAACAACCTGAGCCTGCCCCAGTAGGCAGAAGGAGGCATGCCCAGTATGCTTTGGCCTTGGCAAAGGGGCAATGCATAGCACATACACTGGCTCAGTAGGAACTCTGGAAATGATACCCCTCTCCGACTCGCACATAAAGTAAAAGGGATGCCTAAGTTGACACTACCTGCTTCCAAACATGTGCAGGGAGTGTAGTATGTGCATCCGATATAGGCAGCCCTGCAGCACCACCTAAGGCATGAATGCCATGTGATAAGCAATATAAAGTAGTGCTAAACAGCGATTAGCACCATGTAGTATATGTAAACAAAATCGCACACACCAACTAGCACAACTGTGGTCAATGTTCAGTAATATTGGGCAACGTCCAGCAATGTTGGCAAATATTGAGCAATGTCGGACAAACCTGGTCTAAGTAGGGCATAGTTGAACAAAAGCCAACTTGCTCATATTTTCTTAACAGGCCCTTAAGCAGTGTGGTCTGCACAGTATGAGAATATAAAGCAGTGATGGGCCTCGAACCCAAGATACTGTGCACTATAGCCAAAGTACTGAACCACTAAACCATGACAGTATTGCGGTGGTCCACCTGTATGATGGAATGTTGATAAGTCTATGTAAAGTATTCCATGGAAACCCTGCAGGCACAGCATAATCCTTGTTGAGTTATGACACAAAGGTGAGTCCTGCAGTGAGAACAGAACCTGACTTCCAACACACACAGTATAAATGTTAATATTGGTCATGTTCACACACATCAGCAAATGTAGTGGACCTCAGATAGCAACATACTGAAGGGTCACACTGGGCATGCTCACACACTTAGGCCATGTCTGAGTACAGCAGTGGACCACGCATATCTGGCAGTTGCATGTGTTAACCCAGGAACCTGTCACTATACAGCAATCTGCCCTGTGCACACAGTTATATGACAACAGACACATCTATAATATAGTGAAACCCTGTCATAATCAAATATGTTTTGCAGATACTGAAGTTCTTCATGGAAACTGGTAAAGCAAAGATGATAAAGACCTGCAAACAGTATCAGCAATAAACATTGTGCATCTTGAACATTAGCATAGGTTCAGAGGTCGATACTAGGCTATCTGCCCTAGGGCATATACAAGCCTAGCCAGAGTGTGTTTGGCATTCGCAACCCTGTCAGATTACTACACTGTGTGTGTGTGAATAGTAGGTCACACATGATAGCCCATGTACGTTTATGCTTGTGTGCCTCTGTCTAGCAGGGACACAGAAGATATCCCAGGGGCAAATATACAATCACCCATACAGTCGTCAAGATGTCTCCAGTAGGTGGTCAGTGGGTGGCTCTGCCTATGTGAAACTGGGATTACATTCTGTAGTGAGTGGAGCCTCTGGGATAAGAATCTGTCCCTCCACAATGTCCTATTAACATCTGTGCTGAGGTATACGTCCCTGCAGTGTGTAGCTCCAAGGGAGTTGGATATCCTGAGGTGGAGCATGTCCAGTAATTCTGGTTTGGGTATAGCTGTAAACAACAGGCACACATCATATCTGAGTAGGTGGTAAGCGACTGAGTAGAGCTGGAGTTACTGCATCCGAACTATGCAGGGCATCTGTGTGAGTCCCTAGATCTGCTTGGTGAGGACCGTCTGTGGCCAGTAGAATTGCTGCAGGTGTCAGGTAAGGTACACCCCAAATGTGGCATTGTAACCAAGGATGGATGTGATGAGTATGGGGCACAATGACCTCACTCGATCTAGATGTGAAACCATATGGGATAAGGTGGCACACATAGAAGGTGTATCCAACCACTTTGGCAACGTGAATGTTAAAGGCGACAGTACGAACAAGTGATGTCCCCAAACCCCTAACAACTCGTACCGTATGTAATGGAGTACTACCTATGTGGTAATTTGTGGGCATGTTGTTACTCCCCAAGGGGATGACTATGCAACTAATGGTATTTAGCTGTAGGCCATGGCTCAGGCACCAGTCATCCATCTCTGTGAGACCCTGATTGAGTATGCATTTGGCAGCTGGAGAGTTGATTATGGCACCCAGTTTGCAGTCAAGTGCAAACATGTTCAGCCATATTCCCCCGTGATAGCCTGTATGTAAGACAAATATATACTGAACAAGAGAGATCCCAGGACCAAGGTTTGTGGGATGCCATGTGTAACTGGTGTATAGTCAGACATGGCACCTGCAATCCTCACCATGTGGGTGCTATCCCTAATCTAGGTATCAATCCATTGTGTGAGATATGTGTCCAAATTGACGCTGGTGAGCCTATGCATAATGGCCCAGTGGGTTATTGTGTTGAATGGTTTTGCAAGGTTCAGGTAGGCTGTGTGAATAACCGTCCCTATGTCAATGGACCTGTTAGCCATTTAAAGAATACCTACAGGTTCAAGAGGCGAGATCTGCCCACAACAATGCTGAAATGAGTAGGACACAGTGTCTGTAAGTTCCCGATGTCTATGTGTAGGAGTCCTATGACGATATGCTCCCTACCTTTGCAGAACAGGCTACATAGGCTTATAGGGCAATATTGTCTGTGGTCCATTGTGGCACCAACTCTGTGGAGCGGGACCACTGTCGCAGTACACCATTCCTTGGGTACATATCCTGTGGTAACTACGATATTGAACAGTGATGTAATGTGAGGGTTGCGTTTGTCATGATGCTCGTGTATGATGCAGACTGGGACACCATCTGGTCACATTGATACTGTGATGTACACTGTGAGGAGGGCAGAACTCACCTGTTAACTGCGTGATGTCAGGGAAGTTATAGTCTGTTGGGATGGATAGTTGCTCCTTAGGGGGGATGGGTGGGAGACATCTGCACTGAACCTGTTTGCCAGGATGTAGGCAATGCCAGTGGGTTCAGGGTAGGTTTAGTCAGTATGCAGTAACTCACAGCATATCAGTGAGTGTCCACCCAGGTTCCTGACATAACTGAAGATGGACATGTGATAGTCCTACGTGTCAGGTGCAATTGTCTGGTAGAAGCAGCCCTTAGAAAAGTCCATGAGTGATTGTAGCTGTCTGCTAGTACAGATCACAGATGCCTTCCCAGTCCTATCATGTAGTAGAGTCCTCCTGACGTTGTACAGCTTATTAATGGCTGGGGTCTACCAGATAGGTCCACTTCCATTGTAGTAGTGGGTCTTGTTGTTATTTGGGATAGCACAATCCATGCAGTCCACTAGGTGTCCATAGAATGTGTATGTAATGGATGCAGCAGTGTGAGCGGTATATGCCATTGTCTCAGGATCTCTGAAGGATACCACCTTGCTTCAGTGAAGTGAGATGTTGGCTCATGAGAAGTTCACCAAGATTACCCAGGATGGGTGTGTGGAGGGTATATGTATGTCCTGTGAGATACATGTATGTTCTGTCCTTACCAATGAGGGGTATATTGTTGGTGTGGAACATAGAGTCCCCATGTTGGTGATGAGCAGGTCCAATATGTATTCCCCCTTGTGGCTGTGCTGACTGGTTGTGTCAAAGCACATGAGTCCACAAATTGTAGTGACTGTTGGATGAGGTTGTCGGGGCTTGAGTAGTATCCCCAGTCAATATGTGTGTATATGAAGTCACACAATATAATGGTGTCTGTGGAGAACTTCATATTCTCCATAGTTCCCACAAAAGCCGAGTGTGGTTGCTGAGTTTGGGAGTGTGTTCTGTAGCAGGCAACAAACTGAAAGGCAGTATTGCACAATGGTAGTTGTATATGTATGGTCTGTGATGCTTTGTGCAGTGCTACTAACCTGGAGGTGTGTGTATCTGTGATGTATATGGATACTCCCCCTAGCTGTGTTGTCTGTTCCAAGTCTTGTTGTCATACAGCATGGTATGAAACATAACCTGGTAGTGCTGGTGTGCATAAGTGAGCCTGAACCAGGTGTCTGTCAGTGCACAGATATTGCTCTCCTCCATACTGCGGAGAGTCCTGAGTGGCCACAATATGAGGTTAACACAACTGTTGTTGAGCAGCATTACCCTTAGTTTCATTTAACCTGTAATGTCTATGGAGGTGGATTTGTCTTCTGAGCCCTGCTTATAAAAGGCACTCTGGTGGTAGCAAGAGCCTTAGCCAGCATTCCAAAGTCCAAGGGTGACAGGAGCAAGCTGTCCATAGTGAAGCTACGTGGCATGTTGAGGATGTCACCATATGCTGACAGACACTGTATCCCCTATGAATGAAACAAATTTGTTAGCCAGCTGTTAAATGTGATATGTGTGTCCCTATACTGTGACATCATAATTGGTGGGTGTAAGATGCTAGACAAGGTCAGGGTCACACTGGCCTCGGCTACATGATCAGAGTGTACCTCCATGTATCATGTCATGTGGTCCAAGGAGTAAGATCTGAGGTTACACACACCAGCTTGGACAATGATGGTGCCAGTCTCGTACTTGCTTTGGAGTGACCTGACTGCCTGTGTTATGCAGCAGATCCTGGCACCCAACAGACAACCCAAAGTGACTATTCCCTTGTCAGGGCTGGTGAGTGGTATGTCAGCACCCTTGAAAACAGCAGGGTATAGTGCTGAACCAGGCTGCGGTGGATTTCCTGTTCCTCTGCAGCTGTATAGCAGGGGTTCCTGTGATGAGCCATAAGCCTGGAAGACAAGTAAATGATATGTGTGAGCAAGTCATGTGGCACACTTAAAATTATACAGTACAGATATCAGTTAACTGCCATATAGAGCATCTGTTCGTCTGTCACAGGATACACACATTCAATACCACATATCAGTGCTCATCCCACAACTGGCTGACAGTGCCTGCCACACTCCATATGACACACCAGTATACACCAGTACTCGGCTCACTGTTTGGGATCCAATGCACAGCCTTGCCAGGGGGGTACATATCAAGCTAATGCATGCAGAAATATATCATCCATTGCAATGAATGTGAAGTACAGTTACAGTATAACCAGTAACCCACCCTAGTCATTGATGCCATACCCCTACCTGACATATGTGCACAGTTGTTAATATAGCTGGCATACTGCTGTAACAGAGTATACATGTTGCTAGGTACACACTCAAACCCTGCATCACACATGTGTTTGCGGACATGGTACAGGCATCATTACACACACATCAGACATTCATACAACACACAAATGTATGCTAACACAGATGAGCATTTGCTATGTACCTTACAGTACTGTGTGCCCCTACTTACAGATACCTATACTTGAGGAATGTAATCTGTGCAGACTGCAGGAAACACACAAGACAGTGTTACCAGGGAATGTGAACATACACCATACTGTGCTGTTTAGGCCTACAGCTTCAGGTGGTACAACAGTTCAAATGTCGGCTGGATTCACCAGCAGTACCACTTACTGAGCATACATGTATTGCTTCAGCCTATAATGGGACACCACAGTCGTACACAAGGAACTACGTCACAACATATACCATCCTACTATGTCTGCATCCCAATAACTGACACATCTTTCTATGGCCTCACACTTAGGACACAAACGACCATGACAGAAACAACCTCACACCTAGCTATCACACCGTCACAGACCTTGCACACATTCACTGTCACACTCATTCCACCTCACATAGCAGGTATTGCACTGTGTACATGTCTGTGTGCATACTGAGGAGCCTTGTTTGTTCATGCTGGGTGGTTTACTCAAGAGTATGGCATATTTGCCAATAGGAGCCTATCCCTCCAGCATGTGCTGTTTAGTGAGGTTGCAGGGACTAGGGACCTAGGCCATGTAGCCCGGTGGGATTGTGAGGTGTTGACATGGTGGTTGTCTGACTGCTATGGGTGTGGCATACCTCTGTATGTTTGGCAGAGGTAACCTCTGGGTGGCCGGTATACAACGCACTGTAGCTGTGGTTATGTGAGTCAGTCTGCATAGGCTATGTGTTTCAGGGCAGTACTACCCTTTGTGAGGTATGTCTGTGGCCTTTCCACTTGCTGTAGTTGTCATGTGAGGTACATACCACATGGGGCATTGTGATGAGTACAGGGGAACACTGACCTATATTTCCGTACATGACACATCGTTTGTGATTACACGCACTAATGACAGATTACAAGACTAGTGTGGCACTGTGAATATCAAAGGGGAGGCTACTGTCCACCTGTGTCCCATGTTCCCTTCTGACACCTACAGTGTTAGTCAGGCAACCACCTATCTGGTAGTTAGTGGGTAAAGTGTTTTGGAATGGGGTATGACACTGCAGTATCAACACTGGTGTTCAGTCCATGCATTGGTCACCAGGCACCTGTTGCAATACATCTGACCCTGTGTCTCCCTCTCTCACTATATATATATATATATATATATATATATATATATATATATATAAATATTTATATACATATATCTTTATATATCACTCTATATATACATATATATATATATATATATCCATAGATATCCATATATATCTGTATATATCTATATATCTCTATATATATCTATATATGTATATATCTATATATATCTATATATGTATATATCTATATATGTATATATCTATATATATCTATATATGTATATATCTATATATATATATATATATATATATATATATATATATATATATATATATATATATATATATATATATATATATATATGTATATATACATATATATATATATGTGTGTGTATATATATATATATATATATATATATATATATGTGTGTGTGTGTGTGTGTATATACACATAACATATATATATATATATATATATATATATATATATATATATATATATATATATATATATATATATACATATATATGTATAGATATATATATATATATATATATATATATATATATATATAAATATATACACATACTTGTAAACAGCCACTGCTGTACATATACATGCACATATATGCATATATACTGCCCACCTTTCATGGTGGGAATATCAATTATGGAACAGTTGTGAGACATACAATTATGTAATAATATTGCACAGTGTTGTGCAGAATGCATTTTGCTGTCCTCAGGCCATATAGCCATAGCAGACCTCACTGGCTGTAACTCAGTCCCACAGCATTTAACCACCACATGACATATACCTGCACTGCTTGCTGTTTTCAATGCCACACACTACAACCTACATAGATATGTGCACATAGCAACCTTCAAATACATATATATGTCCAGCCTTCACTAACAGTTGCAGGATGTCCCTTGCCCTATGCACATCTGCATATACATATAGATACGGACTGCTACCACATAAGGAGTGTTCACAGAATGTAGAGTACCCTTCAGACACATCATTCGGATGCCAGC
The DNA here is from genome assembly GCF_019279795.1 of Protopterus annectens. Classification (NCBI taxonomy): domain Eukaryota; kingdom Metazoa; phylum Chordata; order Ceratodontiformes; family Protopteridae; genus Protopterus; species Protopterus annectens. The sequence goes on along the minus strand of NC_056727.1, from coordinate 1,140,319,450 downwards.
AAATACATCTGTGTTACATACCTTACCTTTGTATTTCTCACCTTAGTCTGTTGTACCTGTTGATGTTTTTTTTTATTTATTTGTTTAGGTTGGTGTCTTCCACTGCCTCTGTTTGTTTTATTTGTTGTTTTGGTTGGTTGGTGTCTCCAACCACCTCTGTTTTTTTTTTGTTTAGGTTGGTCTCTCCAACTGTTTGTCTGTCTGTCTGTCTGTCTGTCTGCCTGTCTCTCTCACTCGCTCTCTCTCTCTCTCCAGTTGCTGCAATGATATTATTGCATGTGTGGACAGCTAGTACAGGCTGCTTTTGTAGGTATCTGCACATGTGCATGTGATGGCCTCTGCACCAATTGGTGCCCACCATTTAGTAATTGCATGCAGCCTGCTGTGTGGTAATTGCAGTTCTCACTGTGATTTCAGGACACTGCTATAAAATGATAGGTTAGGTAGGCATAGGCCTTTCAGTTTTGCAAGGTGAGGACCATGCTTTTTTGCTGTGGACACTGTTGTCAGTCAGAAGGTTGGTATATGTCTCATATCTGAAGCTGGGTTGTAGCCAATGAAATGCATGTTGTACTGAAACCTGACTGTTGCTTCTTCAAGTACACTCTTCTCAGTGTGAAAGTTTACTCACATCTCCTAATGCTAACACTGGATACATGGGAGTATGTACTTTCTTTTGGAATTAGGGAATTAACTGGCATACAACAGTAGTTATTGCAATGTATTCCTATGGCTTTCCTATTTTCCCTTTGCATTCAGTCCTTGTAATGCATGGCATATTTCTTTATTGCAATGTATTCTTATGACTTTCCTATTTTCCCTTTACATGCACTCCTTGTAATGCATGTCATATTTCTTTCAGCACCAAGTTATTGTGTATCTGCTGTGGCTTAGTGGTACATCATGCAGACTGGTGAGTCCAAGGTGTGGGGTTTGAGACTGACAAGGGTATTTTACTTTGCTGCTGAGCAATACAAGGGCCTTGTCATACAGAGTGACAAAGGCACTTTTATGCAGTTGTAAGCGAGTTGCGCGATGCTTAGCGATGCTAAGCAACGCTTAGCTTATTGTATTTTAGCAATACTAAGCGAAGCTTAGCTTAGCTTATTTTATGTTAGCAATAGTAAGCTAAGCTTATCATATCTTAGTAATACTAAGCTAGGCGCACACATGCACACACTGGTGCAAACCCGCTGACTACTGTTTACAAGTGCTCACTCCCGCTAACCCCCACGTTCATGTCTTTGACAGAAAAGTAAATGGGGAGATAGGACTGTGGTGATAATGGGTGCTCAAAGAGGGGAAGACAGTAGGGAAACTAGATTGGGATGTACACGGGTGTGGAGAAGGTCCATAGCTGCCCATTTCTTTACCAGCAACAGCTGTGCATATGCAATACATTAGGTGGGATATTTGAAACCTTCCATCCCTTACAGAGTGGTGAGGACATCTAAGTATGTTGCACTACCAATTATGAATATCAGGCACATGCACTGTTTGTGAACAGCTATACTGTCATTAGTACATTACTCACATCTGAACATTTTGTAGTTTGTGTTGGCATTAGCACGGTCTGCTCAGGACGACTGGACATATTTCTGTACTGTGTATGCCTACCTATACCCTTGGTTGTGTCTGACTGCACGGGTATATAGTACCTTTGGGTAGGAGTGCAGAACTGCAGTGTTCATTATTTATTATTGTGTGATGTTTATCTTGCTGAACATGCAGAGTTGCTGTGTACCTGTAAGTCTGTGAAGGCTTGTAGTCTGTCCGAGTTGCTCCCACCTGTGGACATATCCAGATGGTAGACAGAGGTCAGCCTAGTATTCTTTGACTGTGCACCACAACAGTCTTTTCAGCACCTGAACAGTGGCATTGTCACAGGTGGTTGCTAGCAGTACATAGCTACATCTTTTGCTATTTCTGTGTTGCACTTCTACATAAGGGCATGGTTGTGGGATTCATTCTACAGCTATTTGCAGAGTTTGTAACAGCAAACAAGCTGATATGCGAGTGTGTTTCTGACTCTTCCAGGCCTCAGATACTCTCACGTATATATTTGAACAGCCTCAGGGGAAGGTACATATAACTGGGATACACCTGTGATATAGTTCTGACATTTTTCAGTTCAGACTTTGGGTGATTCAGACCATTTCTATTACTACACCTTTTCTGACGTGCAAGCGGTGTCTACTCTCACCTATTGACATTTGTTATTAAGTGAGATTCAACACCTTTCTGCCTACTGTTAGTACATTTCACAGGGAGTCAGAGGGGCACAGCTAACTTTTGTTTACTAATCAGGGTCATCACTGTAGAGCAGTCACTGTTGGGAGGTCTGGCCTGTGACCTATGCTAATATGCCAGTGTGTATCCTGCTCTGATACTGTGTGGGGTTTGTAAGCTGCTACTGTAACCTTATTCCCTACTAGCATGGCTGATTCTCTTTTCACAGTCATGTCATGCAATTCAACAACACCTGCTGGTTAAGGCCTACAGAACATGATTTGTGTTATGCCATTCCTATTTTCCCTTTACATTCACTCATGGTAATGCATGATAAATTGCTTTCAGCACTAAGCTATTGTATATCTGCTGTGGTTTAGTGGTACTTCATGCAGACTGGTGAGTCCAAGGTCCCGGGTTCGAGACTGACAAGGGTATTTTTATTTTGCTGCTGAGCAGTACAAGGGCCTTGTCATACAGTGACTAAGGCACTTTTAAGCAGTTGTAAGTGGGTTGGCACAGGTTTGCGCGACGCTTAGCAATTCTTAACTAAGCGCACACAAGCTCACACTCGCGCACCCCGCTAACTACTGCTTAAAAGTGCTTACTCCCGCTAACCCCCACGCTAATTTCTTTTAAAGAAAAGAAAATGGAGAGATAGGAAAGTGGTGAAAAAAGGGGGCACAGAGAGGGACAGACAGTAGGAAAACAAGCTTGGGATGTGCAGGAAGGGTGTAGGGAAGGCCCATAGCTGCCCATTTCTTTAACAGCAACAGCTGTGCATATGTTGAAATTTGGAGTGAGTTTTGAGACCTTCCACTCCTGAGAGAGGGGTGAGGACAACATAGTTTGTTGCACTGCCAATTAGAATTATCAGTGTTCATATCCTATGGACATATGGACAAAATGGGAAGCTATGTATGGGGCGTACTTTTTTTTTGGGTACAGATTGCCCTTTTTTTTTCTTTTTTTTTTTTCAGGTGAGAGTGGTAAGTGAGGTATGGGAATTAGGTATATTTGAGGAGGTAGGTTGTGGAGGTAAACAGACAAGACAAACAAGACGCATACAGGGGCGGAATTTGACAGATGGGGTGGGTGAACACAACTTGATGGGGAAGGTTGTTAGAAATCGCAAGCCCATGAGCCCACAGATGGTAACAGTGGAACTGAGATCTCCACCCATGGGCAGTCACCACTGCACCTTCACAGCCCCAGGGGTGGCTGTGCTGGGGGCTGAGTAGGATGGGCAGGCTCACCCGTGAGACGCGCCACTCTCGCCTCAAGCTGGCGTAGTGGATCAGCGACTGAATGTTGGATTTCCCTACGCACCACAGTCCGGACCCTTCGAAGGGTGACGGGTGGCCCTTCTCCACCCACGCTTGCACAGGGGGGACGAGCCCCACCCCTGCAGTGCTTCCACCTGAAAGTGGCACAGGGCCAACGGAGGAGGGGAGTCCAGGCTGGGCACCAGAGCCACTGGTGCCAGGTGCACTCGCCAACTGAGGAGGACAGGTGGGTCCGCTGGGACCGACCTTGCCATACGTTCTGTGATTCGGTGTGTTTCATTACAACATAAACAATAGCATTCCAGATTAGTTGTAACAGCATGCAGTAATATTCCCATTAACCCAACACACCACAGTTCCAACAGTTGAACAGCAAACATAACACATGCATATATTGAACAACAGTGGTTATTCCAACTGCATGCAGGGATGATTGGTAGCAACAGGCCACCATGAATGTGGTGTTTGAACAGGGCACATGCATCAACATGAGTGCAAATATTTATGGAACAATAGGACATATATCCCAACAAATATTTAAGATTACACATATCCATTGAGGTGCAGAATTGCATGGTTTATGCACAAACAGTAGGGTGTAGAAAAAACCTCCATTAACATCTTATAAACACTTTTAATCTACAGTACATTCCTAGTGACTGCAGGTGTATGTTCCCTACATGTATTATTACACTTGCCACCAAGCATTAGGTTGTGTAATGGGTTTGGCTAGTTCAATCTATACTTGACCTATATCTCACATACTAACTGTCCAGGATGCAGATGTTACTGCTACATATTTCATGGTTGCATTTATATTTCTTTATCTACATATCTGGATGTTTTCACATGACATTTTCACTTCTAATTGTACAGAACCCTGCATTTATTGAAGCACACTTACATTTCTGGGCAACATATTCGCATACTACTTGTGTGCCAGATTTACTTATGCATGCCAGCCAGTAACTGACTGTTGAGGACTGTATATTTACTTCCCAGCTACTAGCACTTCCATCACCCACTTTAGATGGGACTGCAGAACTCTGGGTTGCCAACACTTTCTAACACATTACTATTTGTATAATGCAAGGGTACAACAACATTTCATACTAAGTGAAACAGACACACTCTGGGTTTTAGACCTTTATTAATGACATTACACACTTTTCCACAGGCTCACTCCTTTATTTGTTTTAACGGTATATATGGCAGACATGTTCACGACATATTATACCTTTATTAATAGGTTAGCACACTCTTTTTTCAGGCTCACTCACATATTATTTTATATGACAGTGACTGCAGAGATATTATTCCAGACATGTGTTACCTTTCTAAATGGGTTACTATACTCTTTTTCTGCCTCTCTAATGTTTTTATCTGACAGTGCATGCAGAGGACTTATTCAGTCCATTTTATGGCTGTATTATTGGACTACAACACTTTCTTTCATGCTCTCTCCCATATTTTATATAACAATACATGCAGAATAATCACTGACCTGCCTGGCGGTGCAGCCTTAGCAGCCTATCTTCATAGGCTTGCTGATTCGTAACACGGTCACCTGCAGCGGTAAAGTAAATGAAGGGATATTGAGACATTCCTATCCGTTATACATATTCCATTTATATTCCTTACATACTGCATTCCATGGCTACATACTCAGTTGTGGAGCATCACACATCCCACGGGCCTCCTGTATCCATTGGTTCAGGTGCTCCTCCTTTCATCTCTTCAGGTCCGCATGGTGATGACGGACCTGCTCACCAGTCTGGGGAATGCCTGTGGCACTGGTGAGGTCATGAGCTAACCAGTTCCAAGCCTCTGCCTTGTACTCTGTCCCTTGGAACTGGCCCTGCAGGAGTCTTGCCTCGTGACGGTGGACTAGGAGCCAAACCATGTATTTGGACTCCTCGGTGTCCCATCTCTGCACTCAGAAGCACACTCCCTCTCCAACACCAGACATTCTGACCACAGATGTGAGCTACAATAAGTTATGGCGTGTATTCCCACCTGTGGGGCTTAAATATGTTGCATTTCCCGCACTTTTATGTGATTGGCCATTTTGTAAAATTCTCGGCTGACTGTAGACCTGCTTAGTAATGGTTAAACTACCATTCCTAAGTTTATGTATGTTAATAGTGGCTGCTTCCTCTATGCTGTCATGGCTTAGTGGTTCTGTACTTTGATTATGATGCAAAGGGTCCTGGGTTCAAGCCTTGTCATTCTTTTATTTTAATATTGTCTAGACAGGTAGGGGGTGTGGCTGCATTTAAGCAACTTAGCTCTATGTTGCTCCCCTGTGCCCTATGGTGCCCTGGTTGGCGCGGCGCACACATCCGCGCAAACACATTGCACTGGGTAAAGCATTTTTAAATGTTGGGCAACTCTATTGTGCTAGGTAAAGTGCTATTATACTATGGGCAACTCTGTTAGCTGGGTGAAGCGCTATTAAACTATGGGCAACTCTGTTTAGCTGGATAAAGCACTATTAAACTATGGGCACCTCTGTTTAGATGGGTATAGTGCTATTAAACTATGGGTACCTGTGTTTAGCTGTGTAAAACGTTGCTTAACGGCAGGCTATTATATCTCTGGGTCTTTTAAAAATATCTATTTTGTTCACTGATACATTGGCCATGTCACTGCTTTTAATAAAATTTTAATCATATTTGTCTGGTATTATTTTAAATACTGATTTAAAACATAAATAAGAAGGGGAGTGGTGGGACTCGAACCGTGAATGCCTTCTCTTAGTGCATACGCTCTATCATTACGCTATTGCTATTTTGATTAATTTGCATAAGTAGTTCTTATATGCTCTTCAATGTCACAATTGCTAACTGTGGTTAAGCAATGGGCACACCCATGCAAACAAGTGCAAATACGAGCAGCTATATCATGGATTTAAAAGAAAATTTTAATTTTTTCCGTTTTATAACTCTGATGGGGGTTTACAGTGTCAGCGAGTGTGGTGTTGCGTGCAAGTACATTTGAGCGGACTCGCTGTTGTCTGTCGACATTATGCTTTTTAAAACATTGCAGGGGCATGGACTTTTAGACTGCTCAGCAGTCGGACACACCCCCTGCTTGCCTACTCAGTCCGTGCAAGAGTTACAGATGAGTCAGCATGCCCACATGAATATTCATGGCATGCTGATGTCATACCATTCAACTGCAGCCTCCGAGTAAGACATATTAAGTTTTACACGGAGGTTTTGTGAATCCGGCCCACTATCTTGGTATATAGTGCGTGGACTGCTTACATCCTTGATGGCAGCATAAAAATTAACATATGGGGCAATGACAACTAATAGACATTTATGACTATCTTATTACTTCAGTTTATCTCTCCTTTTTTTCTGATGACTTCCATTTCCATGCCATTTTTACTACTATAGTCACTGACCAATGTCTCCCCCTTCATCACATTTACATTCACAACTAACCAAATGTACCTTGTGATCTGCCAGCCCAGCCAGCTACTAAAAGATGTCACACAACATACCTAGATACACACATGCAGGCAGTCATACATGAATTCTGTGACATCATGATCCCACACAGTGGCATGCATGAATTCTGTGACATCATGATACTACTCAATGATAATCTAGTGCCTATTCCCTGGCAGTATGACAACACTATCTCACAATATAAAAGCAAAGATTTTGTTTTTATATCTTAATGAACATTTAAAAACTACATACTAGTGGAACTAGTGTATAATAGTAGTATAACTGCACAGCTTTGGGACAACTGTTTCAGTACCAAAGAAAACATTGTCTTTAGGGTCAGTGCTGTAGTATTAAACTGTGGATTAAGATGTGAATTTCAGAAACATAGCCATTTTGTCATACCAGTATTGAGTTAAGTAACATAGACAGCATGCCAGAGTTGCATCACATCAACATTCAATGGTATTACAAACTTTTAAGCATTTTGGTTAATGTACATAAGTTTAACAACCAATAATTTGTGGTTATTATGTCTTATTATTAATCTAACCAGTTTTAGAGAATGGGCTTACTGTACATCAGTACTCTGATTGGAGAATTAGTGTTCTTCAGCAGGGTATTAATGTGCAAGTAATGCCTGCTGAAAAACGAGTCCTCCTCTTCATGGCACCATATCAAGCTGCTGTGGAGCTCAGACTGAGAAAACGGAAGGCCGCCATTAGTTTATGGTTGCTAAGCAGCGCTTCTGCTGTTTAATGAGTGTAAAATATATTAAAATGAAAAATGAAAGTGTGTGTGTGTGTGTGTGTGTGTGTGTGTGTGTGTGTGTGTGTGTGTGTGTGTGTGTGTGTGTGCACGTCTGCGCGCGTTTATGTCTGTGTGTGCATGTATGTTAGTGAAAGTGAGAGCGAGCGAGCCATTATTTTACACTTGCTAAGCAGCACTTCTGTTTAAACAGTGTAATACAAAAAAAATAAAAATTTAAATAAAGCATGTGTGTGAGTGTGTAAGTGTTTATGAGAGTAAGAGAGAGAGAGAGAGAGAGCGATCGCTGCAGCAAAACAGAAAAGTCTGTGTGTGTGTGCATATGTGTTTATATTTCTCTTTGCATGTCTGAGTGAATGTGTGCATGAAAGATGAGAGAGACAGAGTGTGTGTGTGTGTGTGTGTGTGTGTGTGTGTGTGTGTGTGTGTGTGTGTGTGTGTGTGTGTGTGTGTGTGTGTGTGTGTGAGATAGAGGAAGAGAGTATAAGTGAAGTGTGAAAGTGATCGAACGATCCCTGGTAGCATGTGTGAGAGAGAGTAAAGAGAATGATCTCTGGCAGCAGCAGCAGTTTTATGTACTTCTTCACCTCTTAGACATACCTGCCAGCCTTTAGCACAAGAAATCTGGGCAAAGTCTAACATAACTGGTGGTGGTGGGGGGAATGCTAAGAAATAGGGACACATTTTAAATATTTCTCTTATAAACTTTGAAAGTTTCTAGAAGAACAGGATTTGTGTTGTTAGCATGTATTTTCTGAAGGATATGACATCTGCAATTCAAATGCATGTCATTATCTAAAGGAAATAAAACTTTGAAACTCAAATGTATGTTATTATTTAATAACTTCTGTCTCCAATGACTGGCAATAAATCAAACCTTTTAGGAGTAAGGAACCAAAAATTTAAAGTAAATACCTGGATTTTTTTAAAGTGTTAAATTTTGGATGTAAAATGCTTCCTCCAACACCATTAACATATACTACAGAAAATATGAAACATTAGGTGGAGGAACTATTTTACATCAAAAATATATTAAAAAACAAAATAGTACTTAAGAAATATATAAGTAAGTAAAACACAATTTTACAGAGAGCCCATTTTCTAAGCATAATAATACCCTCCAGGGTGTGTGTTAATGTGCAATTAATGCCCTTCCAAGGGTGTAGAGGCCCATCGCCTGCCGCATCAGGCCTCACAATACCCCTTGGTGGGCATTAAGTAAGCAATAATGTATGACAGGGTGTGTGTTATTGTGTAATTAACGCCTTCCCAGGGGTGTCTGCACCCCTGGAAAGGGGTTAATTACACATTAACACACACCCTGGAGGGCATTATTGTGCTTAGAGAATGGGCTCTCTGTAAAATTGTTGTGTTTTACTTACTTATTTTGTTTTTAAGTACTATATTTTTTGCATATTTTTGATGTAAATAGTTCCTCAGCCTAATATTTCAAACTTTCTGTAGTGTATGTTAATGGTGTTGGAGGAAGCATTTTACATTAAAAAAAAATATATATATATATATATATATATATATATATATATATATATATATATATATATATATATATATATATAACAAATAATATATTACTTAAAGAAAAATTAAGTAAAATCCAACAATTTACAGACAGCCCATTCTCTCTCTGTCTCTCTCGCTCATACACAGCTTTCATACACAAGATCGCTCTCCCTCTCTTTCTCTCTCTCTCTCACACACACACACACACACACACACACACACACACACACACACACACACACACACACACAAACACACGCTTATTATTTTACACTCGCTAAACAGCAAAAGCACCGCTTAGGGAGCGTAAAATAATGGCTGCCATTCCATTTTTCTCAGCCCGTTTTTCATTAGGCATTACTTGTACATTAATACCTTGCTGGGGAATGCTCGTTCTCCAATCAGGGTATTGACGTACAGTAAGCCCATTCTCTAATTACACATTAACACACACCCTGTTGGGCATTATTGCTTGCATGTACTCTACTATTGTAGTAATATCGAGGGCAAATATCAACATAACACATAATGAAAGTCTCTGAAGTCAACTAGTTAATAGCAGCTTAAACACAATGCAGTGGTGGTATAGCTATCAATTTGCAGCATTCTTCTTGCATACCAAGCATGTATTATCACTAATACTCTTGGCTGTCCTTGCATTATTGCTTTATCCAGCATCATCTTGTAGCTTTCCCCTGTGAAAATGGTATGCAGTTTTCAAAGGTTGTTCCCTTATTAATGTACATTGACTTAATTATCTGTTACCAGTGACTTTGTTAAAATGTTTGTAACCAACCATTTCCCATTGGTGGTGCTCATATTATTTGGCAAACTGGCCCACTCACATTTTTGTCATAAGTGTTCTTGGACATTTGGTACCTGTTGACACTTGTTTAATTGCTAATATAGCTGGTAACTAAGCAAGTGAAGTCGTGTTTAACATATCCTTTTTAGTCATGCAAATGGCTATACGAGCAAGGATAAATGCAATATACTCGGGCAGTTTATACTAACAATGAGCAGTATTTCGGAGGGGAGTAGCTGGAGTACTAACTGGGGTAGAATATGCACACTTATAAATGTCCAGAGAACAGGGCTGAACCTTGAATGATGCATCTCTAAGGCTTAACTAATGACCTACCTGATGCCCAGTCCTGACACACATGTGCTTAACAGCAATTACAATTTGGCTGAGAAAGCAAGGATTCATAGACTGATACATTCATAGATATTCCAAGACCACTCTTGACCATATTTGCCTTGTCAGTATCTTCTCTCAAGCTGTACCTCCTTTCTTCAGGAGTAGGTTTGAAGATACTCATCCAGTTATCCAGGTAATGTTTAAAGGAAGACAATGAGTCACACTGCTTAACATTTATAAAATGTTTATTCCTGAGGTTTGGTAAGTACTGGGCTATAAATCTATCCCTTCAGCACATTTTATTTATCTGTTAGTGAAGACTTAGGTTCCTTGTTCTACTATTGGTGGAGATAATAGACTTACAGAGATACAGGAGGTCCAGGACAACCTAGTCTCTATTGACATGGTAAACAAGACAGACATCACCTCGCAATAGTCTGTAAAACACTGAATAAAGGGATAAAGCTTCCTGCATCTCTTGGTAGTTCAGAGACTTTAGGAATGTGATCTTTATGCTTTGGAACTTTGGGGATTACCTAATTTTTTGATGTTTAGTGAGATACAACCCAGTGGAGGTGCTGCAGTGGGGTCCATATCAACTTACTGAAAAGCATAATATTGTGCGTACAATGTTTAAATGGCAAAATACTGAAATCAAAATATCTACTCCCTATCTCTATAGAGAGTTGGACTTGCCAAACTGCAGGATCCATGTTAGTACTGATTTCAGAGTTTTGCTAACTGAAGAGTGATACTGTTGTAGACTTCCTGTGTACTGGTGCTGTGTACGTATGTGGTACATGCATGCTATCAGAAGGCATTTTGAGTTTAACATTGTAGGTTTCAGCATTTTGACATTTCAGGAGTTTGCATTCAGTATTATGAGTTTTAGTAAACCACTATTCAATAAGTACCTTTAGCACTTGAATACTGACCTGATCAGTGCTGAGTATAAGGAAGTGATTTTCTGTTTAGAACTTGTTGATATTCCTTTGGCGATTAGCTGGCCTAAATAAAAGGATTTCCTGACAACTGTTGTCAAATGATGGTAAAAAGGGAGGACTCTATCACCCTGACTACATTTTTATTTTTAGTAGTATGTTATTTATTCAGTATGATGAGGACAGGGGCTACCTTTCAAAGGTGATGACATTACATTTTTAGCATTTAGTCTGAGCCCATTCTTAATGCTCCAAGAGTTTACTAAGGAAAGGTCATTTTAGAGGGTTTCGACATCAGATGGTGACTTAACTCCCAGGATGCAGTCATCTGCAGACTTTGTTAGCCAGATCACTTGACTCTCTGCTTGAAGATATGAAAAGAAGAGTGCCAGCACCAAAGCCTGAGGGACTATCTTTCAGCCAGTTTGATATATATTTTACCACATATGGCTTGATTTTTAAAGCATTTAGCTTAGCATGGATGATGGAGTTGATGGTTTTGGCCAGGTCAGGGTAGGCTGTGTTGTGTACTGCACGGCCACCATCTACAGCCTCTGTAAAACATTTGAAGACATTTACCAGACTCAGTTGACAGGATCTACTCTTGACAAAGTCATACTATTGGAGTATAAGTCTAATGTAATTCTTGATATTGTAGTTTTTTAGGTCAGTTATAAAACATTCCATGGTTTTGCAGATTAGGCTTGTAAAGCTGATGGGTCTGTAATTACAAGGGTCAGTTGTAAAGCTACCCTTATGCAGGAGCATCACCAGTGCTGTGTGCTACTCATCAAGGACAAAACCAGTGGCTAAACTTAGGTTAAACAGTTTAAGTAATTGGTCTGCAAGGGGCATGAGGAACACTAGTAAGCAACTAGACATATTATTATGACCCATGAGAGAGGTGGTATTTTTGGTCTTAGTTATTACTTCCAGTAAATAATATTTAGAGATAATTGGGAGTGGAAGGGATTCAGATATTTTAGGGCTTTAAATAGAATTCTTGAAGGTAAAGTTGACAGTAAATTTGTTTGAAAGGATATTGACAATTTATATTGGGTCAGAACAGGAGGTTTCATTATAAATAAGTTCAGATGCATTTAAAGTATTGTTCTTAGTTTTCTAACACAGCTAAAGAAGGATGTATAATTATTTTTGGCTTCAAAGCCAAGCCTAATTCCATGGGATCATTTTGTGGTCCTGATAGGGCTCTTCAGTTTTTTGTAATGCTTTTGATACTATTTTTAAAAAGAGAGGTTTTGAATCAACTAAACAATTTTATGAGCTATTTCTTTTGTTGTAAATTTTTTTTCCAAATATTTTTTTATTTTCCAAATAATATAATGTTTAACAATACAATCATCAATAAACAAGTATTATAAACCTTTATATACACTATGTACAATTGACCTGAACAAAGGAGGGAACAAAAATAAAATATATGAAATTAGTAACAAATAATTATAATATTCAATTAATAAAGTATAAAGTTACATATTAATTATTTAGGGTTCATTTTTAATGTCTCAATAAGAGTTAAACATTTTTCCCAAGGATTGTTTGTCCATGTTTTAGGTGAAATTCTCGATTCCTTCACCTTGATTTCTAATATCGCTGTTTCTTCCATCAATCTCAAGAATTCTTCCAGAACAGGTTCTTATGAAGACTTCCACTTTCTTGCTGTAAATTTTGTAATGGTGGTTTGTTTTTTTTAAATTTGCTGTCAGACTGTTAGTTCTATGCAATTTTCTAATCACCTATATAATTCCTTAGTGAAGCTTAACTGTTGTATCAAGGTTGAGGTGGGCTACAGTCATAAATTGGTATTTCATTATAGAGTAGGGTAATTATGGCATGTTTGTAGTCCTTACATTCAGTTGGATATACCGTATTAGCTTTTGGGAGTTTAAATGAGAAGATCACAAGCTTGTGGTCAGATTTCACTGAGGAATGAGATAGCAGGGGAGTAGTGCAAGAGGCAGCCATATTTGTAAGACTCAGGTCAAGAATAATGTGTTCTGTCATAAGTATATTTACTAACTACTCAAACTGGATTTGCAGCACTGGTGAGACAGAGATGAGAAGGCAGTTAGTGGCAGCATACATACCCTCACTACATATTTCTATTCTCAAGTATGCCACTGTAAATGGGGAAGACTGAGTAATGTGGCTGTTTTCCTGCATTTTAATTGTATCTTCTCTTCATTTCTGAATAGCTGGTAAATGAAGTGCTAGATACCTATGGCAGGAATGAAGCTATGCTCACTAATGTAGGTTGTAGCAACAGAGGCTTTGAATACTGTGCAACAGCTGAAGGAAATGCTTGGGCAGAATGTACAGCAGAGAGTGACATCAGCTAACATAAGATGCAAAGCTTAGTGTCAACATCAGACACTAATTTACACTACACAGTTACACATGTAATTTCAGGTATGTAGGGAGTAGTGTAGACACTAATTTCTACTACACACTTGCATGTGCAGTCACAGTTGTGTAGGAAGTAGCAGAGACTAATTTCCACTACACATTCACAGTGGCGGCTGGTGACTTCAAATCACAGGGGGGCTGCAGGAGACAGCTGAATGGGTGGGTCAAGGGAGGTGTGGTCAACCAGAAAGGGGAGGAGCTATGCACAAAACCACAAAAAACTAACTTTAATTAAATATGCTGCCCTGGGTGGCAAACCATCATTATGAAAGTCCAATCAAGACAAAAATAAGTGTAGAAGAATAAAAATATTTCAATGCATTGGCTGCATGACAGCTTACTTAATATCTAGATGGAAACAAAAGGTTGTGAGGCATGAAAAATAAATTACTTTTAAATACATTACTGGAATGCCAGTCAAAATCAAGTATAAGAAAACCAGAAGCACTCAACTCAAACCACTTCTCCTTGCACTGCAGTCCTAATTATAATATATTCAGCTTTATTAAAGTACCAAGTAACATGCTGCACAGTTACACATGCAGTCTCAGGTGTGGGGAGTAGTGTAGATACTAATTTACACTGCACAGTTACACATGCAGTCTCAGGTGTGTAGGGAGTAGTGTAGATACTAATTTACACTGCACAGTTACACATGCAGTCTCAGGTGTGGGGAGTAGTCTAGATACTAATTTACACTGCACAGTTACACATGCAGTCTCATGTGTGGGGAGTAGTGTAGATACTAATTTACACTGCACAGTTACACATGCAGTCTCAGGTGTAGGGAGTAGTGTAGATACTAATTTACACTACACAGTTACACGTGCAGTCTCAGGTGTGGGGAGTAGTGTAGATACTAATTTACACTACACAGTTACACGTGCAGTCTCAGGTGTGTAGGGAGTAGTGTAGATACTAACTTACACTACACAGTTACACATGCAGTCTCAGGTGTGGGGAGTAGTGTAGATACTAATTTACATTGCACAGTTACATGTGCAGTCTCAGGTGTGGGGAGTAGTGTAGATATTAATTTACACTACACGGTTACACGTGCAGTCTCAGGTGTGGGGAGTAGTCTAGATACTAATTTACACTGCACAGTTACACATGCAGTCTCAAGTGTGTGGAGTAGTGTAGATACTAATTTACACTACACAGTTACACATGCAGTCTCAGGTGTGTTGGGAGTAGTGCAGATACTAATTTACACTACACAGTTACACGTGCAGTTTCAGGTGTGGGGAGTAGTGTAGATACTAATTTACACTACACAGTTACACGTGCCATCTCAGGTGTGGGGAGTAGTGTAGATACTAATTTACACTACACAGTTACATGTGCAGTCTCAGGTGTGGGGAGTAGTGCAGATACTAATTTACACTGCACAGTTACACATGCAGTCTCAGGTGTGGGGAGTAGTGTAGATACTAATTTATACTACACAGTTACATATGCAGTCTCAGGTGTAGGGAGTAGTGTAGATACTAATTTATACTACACAGTTACATATGCAGTCTCAGGTGTGTAGGGAGTAGTGCAGATACTAATTTACACTGCACAGTTACACATGCAGTCTCAGGTGTGGGGAGTAGTGTAGATACTAATTTATACTACACAGTTACATATGCAGTCTCAGGTGTAGGGAGTAGTGTAGATACTAATTTATACTACACAGTTACACATGCAGTCTCAGGTGTGTAGGGAGTAGTGTAGATACTAATTTACACTGCACAGTTACACATGCAGTCTCAGGTGTAGGGAGCAGTGTAGATACTAATTTACACTACACAGTTACACATGCAGCCTCAGGTGTGGGGAGTAGTGTAGATACTAATTTACACTACACAGTTACACATGCAGTCTCAGGTGTGTAGGGAGTAGTGTAGATACTAATTTACACTACACAGTTACACATGCAGTCTCAAGTGTGGGGAGTAGTGTAGATACTAATTTACACTACACAGTTACACATGCAGTCTCAGGTGTGTAGGGAGTAGTGCAGACACTAATTTACACTACACAGTTACACGTCCAGACTCAGATGTGGGGAGTAGTGTAGATACTAATTTACACTGCACAGTTACACATGCAGTCTCAGGTGTGTAGGGAGTAGTGTAGATGCTAATTTATACTACACAGTTACACATGCAGTCTCAAGTGTAGGGAGTAGTGTAGATACTAATTTACACTACACAGTTACACGTGCAGTCTCAGGTGTGTAGGGAGTAGTGTAGATACTAATTTACACTACACAGTTACACATGCAGTCTCAGGTGTGTTGGGAGTAGTGCAGATACTAATTTACACTACACAGTTACACGTGCAGTCTCAGGTGTGGGGAGTAGTGTAGATACTAATTTACACTGCACAGTTACACATGCAGTCTCAGGTGTGGGGAGTAGTGTAGATACTAATTTACACTACACAGTTACACGTGCAGTCTCAGGTGTGTTGGGAGTAGTCTAGATACTCAAACCACTTCTCCTTGCACTGCAGTCCTAATTATAATATATTCAGCTTTATTAAAGTACCAAGTAACATGCTGAAAGTAGAAATCTATGTGATGCCCCCACTTGTAAAAATGTTTCTTATCCAAAAAGACCTGCTGCCTGACAACTTGTTTCATGGGGAAAACATGATAAAAGTAAAAAATGAAAAGCAAACAAGAAACAAGCTCAAGATACATTGCTTAAAGGATTACTGTACAGGTTATGGACCACACATGATTGGCATTCTGTTTAGTTTACGGGTAAAGTCTGTAGAGATGACTGGAAGTCTCCAACAAGTGTAATGAGCTTTTTAAAATAATGGAATCCTGTCCTTTAATACCCAAGGCTTATACATTATCTAGTCAAGTATTCTCTGCATGGCAACAACAGAAAGGCTTTCAATGTTGGCAATTCTTTAACAGTATGCTTATTAAAGCTTACTTGCATCTTACGATCTCAGACAAGCTTACCTTATGGTCATTAAAGCATTGCTACTTAAAACACAGAGCAACAGGCACTTTGAGTAATAAGCATAAATCAACAGTACAAAAATATGACAGAAACCAGACCATTCTGCAAAATCAAGGACAGATGAAAAGCCACTGTAGTACTTATGCAGTGTGTCCTCCCATCCAAGGTAGATACAACTACTCCTTGCCTTGCTTGGACACATCCAGAGTCACTACATGGGGAGTGGGGTGCAACAAGCATGTCACAATTTGAAATCTCTCTGGCTGACTGTGATGGCCCTGACACATTTGTCATACCTCTCAACCTCAAGAGCAAGAAATCTGGACAAAGCCATACACAGAAGTGGGACAAAGGCCCAACAATAAGGACAATTTTAAATATTGCTCTAATAAACTTAGAAAGATAATAGAATAGGTCTTGCATTAGTATGAATTTTCTGAAGGGTATAAAATCTGAAACTCAAATGTCTGTCATTTTCTAACTTCAGTCTTTAGTGATGTCACTAATTTGCCAAAAACACAATTTTATGAAAATGGACAAAAACGTGATGCAAAAATATAAAATAGACACACAATACAGCTGCTACCTGTCAAAGAAGGGACACTTTAATATTAGTACTGCTACCTTGAGCAGCTGACAAAATATAAAAGAATCTACATGCATTTCAAGTAATCTATAACTTTGATTATTACAGTTATTTCTTAATTGTAAACCCTCCATGTTTTCTTCCAAAATTGCTATTTTATGGAGGGATTATAAGGGGAAGAGCAACATTTTGAGCCAAAATTGGGGACAGTTGAGAGGTTGGCTATGCCTAATTCTATAAAGCAATTTATTTGCATGTACCTCTCAACCTGTTAATGCAGTAAATCTGAACAAGGCCAAATATATTGGGGCACATATAAACAGTACTAAAATTGCTCTTGGAGAAATTGAGACAGTTGATGTGACAGCTCTTACTTTAACATGCATTTTCTGAAGGTTATGAAGTCTGAAACTTAGAGTGACTTCTGGCAAATCATTTAGGAATTAAAACTACAAATTTTATGAACAAACCAAAAATAAGAAGCAAAAATCTATTCATTCTTTGAAAATCTGGACAGTTGGGAGGTATAGTTCAGCTGGGCCTGTCTGAGTTTGCTGCCCTTCCCCCCCTGACAAAATAATGGTTGAATGGAGCCTCTGCAGCCATTCCAATGAACCATTATACTTGGCTATTTCACTCCATTTACCATAAACACTAATGTGCATACTGCTTTACTTCTATGATGAGTTGGACTTCATTTGAAAGTTTTATTTTGTATTTTGCAGCACAAACACTAAGTCATCTGTTAAACAAAGCAATGCAGTCTCACAATTAAAACTTCTCTGCCCTTGAAACTCACATTCATTGAAACAGCATTGAAACCCACATTCAAAGAAAATACATTTTGCCAGTGGCAGATAAAGATTAATTTTGGGCTGTTTTCGAATCATAGGCTCCTTGCATATGAAACATACATGTGCTCTTTGATACACCTTCCTCATTGTACTAAAATTATATTCCTTGTACAATACAGTACACTTGTTACAGGATGTTTTAAATTTGTTTTGAACATTTTTTCCAGTAAGCAATGAAACAAACCATATGCACCCATAATGGCAAACTGCCCAGTTGAGAACATTTATCATAAAAGTCTACTCAGACTTCCACAGTCCACCATTATTAGTAAATATACACAATTCCACAGTCCACCATTATTAGTAAATATGCACAATTCCACAGTCCACCATTATCAGTAAATATGCACAATTCTACAGTCCACCTTTATCAGTAAATATGCACAATTCTACAGTCCATTATCAGTAAATATGCACAATCTCTGAAGTCAGTCATCTAAATAATTCCACATTAAAGAAATCTGTAACTAATGAAGTGGTTGCTGCTAGCAATCACCTTTATATTTCATGGTTTCATCGAAAAATAAAGTGTCTGTTGCCCTCAGGAATAAATTGTCTATAATACTTTAATACAATGATAAGCTAGTAATAATATTGCAAGAGGAAATGGATGGCAAACTGATAACGAACTCATAGTTAGTATCTTCACCAAGGAGAACATTCTCAGTACGCAGCATCTACCCCTTGGGGGAGTAGAACCCACAACCTTCTGCATCAAAAGCAAATACACAGCCTGTTGTGCTATAGTATTAACGTGGCAAAGCACTAAACTTCTATTCCCCTGCAGCTCTCAGTTCCTTGTAAAATCTACTCAATACTCAACTGCATCTCAACTTCAGCTCAAGAAAACTGGAAAAGCCAAAATGTATCAAAAGCCCAAAAACAGGGACACATTAAACATTGCTTGTATAATCTTGGAAAGTTGCTAGAATAAAATGTTGTGTTGCTACCATATATTTTACTGCCAAGGTCCCTGAGCAAAAACAGTCAGAGTAACATACCACTACCACATCAGCTGCTTTGTAAAGAGAGGAAGACTGAAACTTAAATGGCTATCATTTAGTGAATTCAGTTCTCACCATAGCTGTCAACCTCTTAGTACAAAACACCTGGACAAACCCAGTAATGAGGGAATACAGCCCTCAAACATATTCAGTGAATTCAGTTCTTGCCATAGCTGTCAACCTTAGCACAAAACCAGGACAAAGCCAATAATGGGGAATACAGTCCCAAAAATAGGGACAAATTTAAAATATTCATCTTATAAACTTAGAAAATTGCTAAAAAAAGGTTGTGCTACTATGTATTCTGAAGAACATGAAGTTGGAAATTCAAATGCCGGTCAATTTTACTGCGGACAGAACAAAAACAATTTTCAGCAGAGACGCAGGGATTAAAACTGCAGACACATCTTTGTAAAATGGCAGGGCACCAGAGCAAATCCACACAAACACAGGCAGGAGATGCACACTCCACACAGAAGCCACCCCAACCAAGAATCAAACCAGAAAACCTATAGCTGTGAGGCAACAATACTACCACCGCACCATCAATTATGCAAGGAATTAAACATTCAGAAACCTGAAGTCTGAAATTCAAATGCCTGTCAATTTTACTGCGGACAGAACAAAAACAATTTTCAGCAGAGACGCAAGGATTAATACTGCAGACACATCTTTGTAAAATGGCAGGGCACCAGAGCAAATCCCCACAAATACAGGGAGAAGATGCAGACAGAAGCCACCCCAACCAAGAATCAAACCAGAAAACCTATAGCTGTGAGGCAACAATACTATCACTGCACCATCAATTATGCAAGGAATTAAACATTCAGAAACCTGAAGTCTGAAATTCAAATGCCTGTCAATTTTACTGCGGACAGAACAAAAAATTTTCAGCAGAGACGCAGGGATTAATACTGCAGACACGTCTTTGTAAAATGGCAGGGCACCAGAGCAAATCCACACAAATACAGGGTGGAGATGCAGACAGAAGCCACCCCAACCAAGAATCAAACCAGAAAACCTATAGCTGTGAGGCAACAATACTATCACTGCACCATCAATTATGCAAGGAATTAAACATTCAGAAACCTGAAGTCTGAAATTCAAATGCCTGTCAATTTTACTGCGGACAGAACAAAAACAATTTTCAGCAGAGACGCAGGGATTAAAACTGCAGACACATCTTTGTAAAATGGCAGGGCACCAGAGCAAATCCACACAAACACAGGCAGGAGATGCAGACTCCAAACAGAAGCCACCCCAACCAAGAATCAAACCAGCTGTGAGGCACCAATACTACCACCGCACCATCAATTATGCGAGGAATTACCCATTCATAAACCTGAATTCTGAAATTCAAATGCCTGTCAATTTTACTGCGGACAGAACAAAACCAATTTTCAGCAGGGATTAAAACTGCAGACACGTCTTTGTAAAATGGCAGGGCACCAGAGCAAATCCACACAAACACATGGAGGAGATGCAGACTCCACACAGAAGCCACCCCAACCAAGAATCAAACCAGAAAACCTATAGCTGTGAGGCAACAATACTACCACTGCACCATCAAATATGCAAGGATTTAAACCTTCAGAAACCCTTAAGTCTGAAATTCAAATGCCTGTCAATTTTATTTAACATTTTTTAATCAGGACAGTCTGACTTGGAACAAATAAACAATTTTCAGCAGAGGCCCAGGAAGAAATAATGCATACATGTCTTTGTAACATGGGAGGACACAAAAGCAAACCCACACAAACACAGGGAGAAGATACAGACCCCACAAAGAAGGAACCCCAGCCAAGAATCAAACCCAAGAACCTGCAACTGTGAGGCAACAATGCTACTACTACACCATCAAATATCAAGCATTGCAACATTTACAAACCACAGATATTATGAGGAACAGATCAGATCGAATATGAGGCAAAATCTGAATTTTTACAATGGTGGTGGGTAGGGAACTCAAGTCTTTAACACCTGCATACAGGGTACAGGGTTCAAGCCTGAGGCATTCCCTACCACACCACCATAAGCACCTGGGGCATTTACACACACACACACACACACTCTCCAGTAAAGCATAAGCACACACACTCCAGTAAAGCATAAGCACACACACACACACTCCAGTAAAGCATAAGCACCATACACAAACTCCAGTAAAGCATAAGCACCATACACAAACTCCAGTAAAGCATAAGCACCATACACAAACTCCAGTAAAGCATAAGCACCATACACAAACTCCAGTAAAGCATAAGCACCATACACAAACTCCAGTAAAGCATAAGCACCATACACAAACTCCAGTAAAGCATAAGCACCATACAC
The DNA here is from genome assembly GCF_019279795.1 of Protopterus annectens. Taxonomy (NCBI): domain Eukaryota; kingdom Metazoa; phylum Chordata; order Ceratodontiformes; family Protopteridae; genus Protopterus; species Protopterus annectens. The sequence continues at coordinate 1,140,297,935 of NC_056727.1, read as the reverse complement.
AAACTCCAGTAAAGCATTTAAAAAGCACAAACTCCAGTAAAGCATAAGCACCATACAAATAAACATTGTAAATTAAAAGGCACCTTACCTGAATACATCCAGCCCGCGCAATACTGAAAAGACCCGCGAGATCCTAATGCTCCTGCCCGACGAGATCCTAATGCTCCTTCCTGACGAGATCCCTAATGCTCTGTCCCGAGTCCCTGCTGCTGCTCTTGCAGTCCGGATGTGACCCATAATCCTGGTGAGTCAGTGCACAGACGTCTCCTTGTGTCCTCCTATGGGGACGGCCGGACTGCCTTGAGCATGCGCATAGACCGACAGTAGTCGGGACTCGGTCTATGCGCATGCGCGAATTTCGAAAAGTAATTTTTTTTTTATTTTTCATTTTTCTTTCATTTTTCTTTCTCTTTTTTATTTTTGAGGGGGCTTGCAGTCCGGCAGCCCTATGCCACGAGCCGCCCCTGCACATTCACATGTGCAGTCTCAGGTGTGTAGGGAGTAGTGCAGACACTAATTTATACTACACAGTTATACGTGCAGTCTCAGGTGTGTAGGGAGTAGTACAGACACTAATTTACACTGCACAGTTACATGTGCAGTCTCAGGTGTGGAGAGTAGTCTAGATACTAATTTACACTGCACAGTTACTCATGCAGTCTCAGGTGTGTAGGGAGTAGTGTAGAAACTAATTTACACTACACAGTTACACATGCAGTCTCAGGTGGGGGAGTAGTGTAGATACTAATTTACACTGCACAGTTAAATGTGCAGTCTCATGTGTTCAGGTAGTGTCAAGAAAGTCGAAGTAAGAATCATAGAACAAGAAACATTCAAGTATCATTGACAGTCTAGGTAAAACAGAAACAAACTGGTACAGATTTCTGTAGGAATGCAGTGTCTACTGACTGATAACAACTGCAATGAGCATCAACATTGTGCTGATAAGGACAGTAGAGATATGTACAGTAAACAGATGAGAGACTTACTTTAAGTTGCACTAATTACAAAAAAATACTTTCAGAGTTCTGGATGATGTTCCCCAGTGATCCTAGGAAGGGGGGTTTAGAGAGATAGTTGGACAAAAGAAAGTCAGATAATCGAGGTTTGAATTAGAGTACCAATATTAAATGCTTATGTCATTCTCTTTTGGAAACATCTAAAGTTATCAATGGCTCTTTTTCCCTGAGTAATGGCAGATCATAGCAATTTGGCCAAAATATCTTTTTTATAACTCAGAAAACCTTTATTGCCATTACATAAACTGAGAGAATTTTTTAGAGAATTATCAGTTTTGACCGCAACATACATATAAAACAAACTAAAACATCTGTGGTATGAATAAATTATGGATGGGAAAATAAAGTAACCCCTTATGACCATGCAACATTAGGTTCCCACTGTTCTTGGTACACTGTATACAATACTAATTTACAACCCCACCGGTTGACAGATATTCCATAATTGTGATTTCCAGGGTAGCCACCTATTATCAGCTCAGATCTGACCCTGGACTCTGTTATTTTCACCTCTGAATTATATATATGATTTATAAGTCCTATTAATGTTTGGATTTGAGGTACATTTCTGGTTTTGTAATTCTTAGTAATTACACTTTTAGCCACAGAAGTAAAAGATAACATATATTATACAATGAATGGCCATTAACATTCGAAGATGAACATGCTGATTGGTCAGCCCAACCAGCGTGCCCACTGTAAATTGAACATATACCAATTGAAAAAAGTCTGGTTGCCCAGACTTTCTTCCATTAATATATGCTATGAAAACAAGTAACAATAATACGGAGGACCAAGGGTGGAAAAAGAAAACGAACAGCTGAAACTTTAAAAACAATTATCCACCAATGAAAGAAGACAACCAACTCCAGACAAGAAGCCAAACAAAGCAATAATACAAAGAAATACACAGAAGAACAGTTTTATTATTTATTTAAGCTTGCAACTTTACAATAAGCTTTTCATCCAACAGACGTCATCAGAATAGTGAAAGACAGTTTCCCAAAAAAGCATATCGCAAAGTTGTGAGCTTAAATAAATAATAAAACTGTTCTTTTGTGGTGTTTTTTTTTTATCACCTTGCTCAGCTTCCTGTCTGCTGTTGTTTGTCTACTTTCATTGGCGGATATACTACAAAAATTTTACTTTTGTTTCATTAAAAAAAAAACATAAAAAAGAGAGACTTCAAATGAACAAGACAGGAGTAAAACAAATACGAAGATAATCAGATAAGTTATAAAAAAACTAGAAAAACATACTTAATCATCCTTATATTTTATCTCTCTCCCATTTGTTTGAAATCTCCAAATTTCATTTAATTAAAAAAAAAAAAAAAAAAAAGAAATCTTCCTTTCTCTATTGCTTCCTTTATACAGCACTGATGTACTACATAAGCTTAGGAACAAAAGAACAATGCACATGCACAATACTTCAGGAAAGCCCCAGGATACCAGGATAAAAATGCTGAAGAGCAGCATGGTGTCCTTATACAAGGATATTATTTAAGAAAAGTAACCAATTTTTTCTTAAATAATATAATTGTATAATAGCTTTCACCCTCATGACCAAACCATGCAAACTGTGGGTAAATCCAGCATTACCCACACCCAGTTGTGGCTATTGCTATAGTATCCTTATTTGAAGAAACCCTTCCTACTCCTGTAAGCATAGTAAAAGAATTACTTAGGCATCACTGCCAATGGTGTCCCCAAAACTACATTAACCAACTTTTGCAGACCTAACTTAAACATGTCCAAAGTTTGATATTTCCAGAAAATATGTGACCAAGTGTCAATATGAGGGTCATGTCACCTCCAACAGGCAGAAGTTATTCCTGGAAATATTTTACATAATTTAGCTGGAATATAAAAAAAACTTAAAAAGACTTTGACATCCCCTCCCCTAAAAAACTACTTCCTTGATTTAGTTAAACCTAACTAGCATGGTAGCATTCCACACTAAAACTCCACAATCACCAGGGTAAAAGACAACAATTTTACCCTGGTGGTTGTGTAGTCTTAGTGTAAAATCTTAGTGTGCTAGTTTGTTTTGGCATTCCTGGTTCTAAGCACGCTAGCAGCTGTTTTAGTGGACTTTTCATATTATTTTCTTAATTTAGTTGGATACCTTACCAATCCTATCAAGTAAGACCAGTGATCATTCGAAACCCTACATGACAGGGGCTGTTCCCACTTCAACCTAAATTTATTTGCCACTTCCACACAAACATCCTGAAACAGCCTGTAGCAAGTGAAGATCAAGCTCTTCTATGTGAGGACCTATGCCCTAGCCTCAGTTAAGCAAGTTACTATTGTTAGCTTCTCTTTCTAATCTAGCTGCCTCCATTTTAGACCCTGTGTGATACTTGAGAGGATAGTATACATAGTAATCTCCCTGTTACTCAAATGATACCTATAACAAAAACTCTTCTCTTCTCTTACCAATATATGAATGTTTTCAAATAAGTCTTCCTAGTAAAAATAGACTGCCTCTCCACTCACCTCTATCATACACCAGCAGATAGGGCCTAATCTCCAGATGCATCTGGATTGGCAGAAACTCTTTGACCCAGTTTCCTGCACTTGTAACCTCAAGTGATTTCCTAATGACTAGTACCATTCTCAGTCGGGTCTCTCCTTTTCTGAAATGGTCTCCTCACCAGTTGTATACAGAAATCTTGGATCCTCCCCAAAATCCCTTAAATACAATTACTTCCATACAGCTCTACTGTGAACACTTATCAGTTTATAGCCTACATACAAAATTCAGGCAGAAATGGAGACTTCTGGGTTTGGCACTCCAAACCCTTACCATTTACAGCCTTGGGTTAAATGTGTCCACTGTACTCTTAATTTCCCTTTGTCCCAGATAAATCTCATAATCAGCTTCCTCAGCTCTTGTAAAATCTGTGTTGATGGAAGAAAAGGAAAGCCACTGACCATATAAACCAGCAATGGAATATATCCCAAATAATCTTTTTCCAACTTTTAATAAGCTCCTTTGCCTTAAAAATAGTTGATGAATATGACTTCCTAAGCATTTCATCAATTGATCAGCCCGGCATCAGACCCAGGTATGTAATCCACTCCATTTTCTGTCAGTATGGTACCTACTTCTAAGATCCTGAAATGATGAGTAGTTTAGCATCCCACAACAACTGTTAACGACAGTGGATTTTTCCCTTTTCTCCACTGTTGTGTGACCTCAGAGTACATATATATGTATGATTGGGGGGAGGAATTTCCAACATGAGAGGGGTGCAGATAGCCTCTGCCAGGAAAAAAATGACATCTGATGCTTGATGAAAGTTTTTACAGACATTATTCTGTTCAGCTTATTGTCACTTGGTGATAGAGTTGTTCACAAATCAACAGAAACCATTTTATTTCTATCTTGCATCTTTTAGAAATTATATGGTACTTGTTTGATTGATATCCCTTGACGTGATTTGTTAAGATTACTTAAGATATATTTTGTATTGTTTTATACAAATTTGAAGAAGTCTTGTGTAAATGGAGACAAAAAGTGTTTATTTGTTTTTAATAAACTTGTCAGGCCTTGGTGTACTCCTTGACTCCAGTGCTTGTTTTCTGGCCTAAACACTGTGATAGCTAGCTTTTACTGTTTTCAAATGATAGGTAGTGGAAAGAACAAGATTACTTCCCAAGTGATGAAAATAGTAATGATTTTGATGCAGAATGGGTATGAAAAAGGCCAGTTTGCAGAAGTAAACGGATTTCAAAATAGTGGCATCCCAAAGGCAGAAAAGAAATACTTCCTATTATCTACACATTATTTGGCTTCTCTGTTAACCACAAGCACAGTTTGCTGGAGACTGTTTTATATATCATGCAAGTGGGGTACAATGACTGATGTTCATGATAAATTCCATATTATTTAATGTGCATGATGGAAGAAGAAAAGTAGATTATATAGTTTGCTCTGTTACTGCATATAACATTCTTTGTCTCCTCCATTCCTTCCTGTCCATTAATCCTTTCTCTGCCTGTCCTATGTCCTCCTGAATGTCTCTGTGGAAACACTTTCCACAACCCATTCTAGCATTCCATTCCATGGATCTGCAGCCCTCTATGTGAGGATGTATTTTCATATATCCAGTTAGTAATTGGTACCTACAAAATGATGCCCCTGTCACGCCCCACAATCTTGTTGCAGAAATGATGCTGTTACATCTCCCTTACATGACCTTGTGTAGACATACTTATGAGCCCCCCCCCCCCTCCTTGGGTGAGAAAAGCTTCAGTTTTCTTATTCTCTGGTGCACGGGTTCCCAATATTTCTTGTACCAAGGCATAAGGCATCTTTAATGCTTCTGTACATTATTACATCATACTAAATGTCATGATAATGAAAATTAACACAGCAATAACATCATCTTCTTACTGCCACTATTATTTTTTAATTTAACACTTGCAATATTTATAAGTGGACAGCCTCACCCATCGAGTCACTGAAATGTGTTTTAAAAGTATTATGATGTATGAACAACAAAAAATAACTATGCCAAACAAAGACAATTACTTTTTTTCAGTCATCAAACAAAGGATCAATAAGGAAATTCCTTTTGGGAGAATATTACCACCCCAGATTAAAAGCTATGATGCATTTTTATATACCCATCACATCTAATTCTAATATCACATTTTAGGGACATAAGTAAACAGAGACAAATTTTTTCAGTCAACAAACATGTCAGCTGTGGCATCCCCTCTCTGGGCCAGTAATCAAGGATCCTGAATCCTCACCACTGACACTGGAGAGGGATGTTCACTTGGAATAGTACTAGATATACACAGTATTTCCAGATGCAGCTTTATGCATGAAGCACAATTTCCCTTAAGAGAACACAGGGAATACCCTCAGTCCGGGGTCTGGATTTCTCTCTGTGTCTCCCTCCATCTCACCAGCAGGACTCCCCACTGCCACAGCTATGGAGTTGAGTCCTTAGCCAAGTGTCCAAGCCAAGTCCTCCAGCATCTTCTCTGGGAAACCAGTGCTTTGTGTCCCAGCTCAAAACAGCTGACACACACACTTTTTGCAGTTTGATTTTTGAACACATGAGCGCGTGTGTATACACACACACACACACACACACACACACACACACACACACACACACACACACACACACACACACACACACACAACTATTCCACTCACACACACCCACACACACACACACACACACACACCTGGGAAAGGCTTGCACAGATTTACTAGCTATGCCCCCTTCTCTTCTCCCCGGACTATGAGGTAGTTACTGCCACCAGACACTCCAAAGCCAGCAATTCTACGGCTCTTACAAGAGTACCCAATTATACTGAGTGAAATTAATATTAGTACAAATGGTAGTGTTTGACCAATGCAGTAAGGCTTCAGGAGTGGCCACAGAGTCACCAAATAGATATAAGTACTCTCAAACATTAAAATATTCTTTAAAGAACCAGCCACAATGAAAAGTTTAAATATATTTAATAATAAAATAAACACCAAAGTTTCAATCACAGGAAATTGGATGGTGCAGTGGTAGATTTGTTGCCTTCCAGCAAGAGGTTCTTCGGTTTGATTCTTGGCTGGAGTGCCTTCTGTGTGGAGTCTGCGTGTCCTCCCTGAGTTCATGTTGGTTTCCTCTGGGTGCTCCTGTTTCTTTCCACTTTACAAAGACATGCGTCTGGAGTGTTTCTCTCCTGGCGTCCACTGAAAATTGGCTTCATTCCAAGTTGGACTTTCCCAGTTAACAAATGTTAAATAAATATTAAACTAAGACAGATGAACAGAGTCACACAGATACAGAAAATAGTACTTAACTAGTCTCACTGTATTTTCCTGACTGATCTGAAGAATTACTGTTCCCTGGTCATTTACTAGAGTAAGGCAAGATGAAGTGTCAGGTTCCAAAAACAGAATGGTCTGAGACTTCTCTCTCATCTGGTATTAAAACATTATTTTTGCCCTAGATTACATAATGACATCAAATACATCTGCTCATCTGACTTCTAATTCCCATGCTACCTCCATTGCTAGAAAATGAACCAGAATTTAGTGCATATGTGTTACCATACACACAGAGATTTGCTGAGATGTGCTATAGCATCTTGAAGCTATAAAACCATAAAACACTTCCACTCTTCCTACAGGCGCTAATAAACCATTCTCTAGCACAGACATTTAGTCTGTGGCTGCAATCAGAACTGCAAGATACAATCTTTATGGCCTAAACCAGGTAATTTAATTTCTTACTATTTTCCAAAGTTAGCTGGACTGAGATTAACCTCTTCTCTTCCAATGTCGTCTGTTACAATATTAATTTCAATAGTTATAAAACAGTTTTATAAAAATGTATATTTCTTTCCTGTGTGGCAGCATCATCACACCAGCATTAACAACTAGGCAACTTTTGTAAAAATAATACTACCTCCAGATTAAAATATAGGATGACTTTTATGTATCCACTTCACTCAAATGTAATATTCCATTTTATGTATCTAAGTAAATAGAAACAATGACTTTTTTCATTCAGCAAACAGGTCAGTATAAACAACTAATTACCTTTTGGGAAAATTGTCCCAGATTAAAAAATAAAAGGACTTTTGTACATCCAGCGCAGCCAATTTAAATGTATTTTATATATTTTTGTATGACTGTCACACACAGTTCTAATATCCTTTTATATTTTTGCATGCCCAGCACATCTAGTTCTAATATTTTTATAAAATATATTTTGTTACCACAGCACACCCAGTTCTGATATCTTTATATGTGTATATGTGTGACTATGGGTCTACTTTAGATGCCCGAACGTCCGATTTACTGACACCCACTTTACCGACCCCAAATGACTGACAAATCAGTTGCCCGAGTACCCATTAGCCCAACGTGCACTTCACTGACATTTGCTAAACTAGTGCGCTTTTATGACAACAATAACATATTCACAATAGTAGTGTAGCAGGCGTTAACACACCTCAAAAGAACATGACATATCCTCCGAAGCACCCAAAATCCAAAAGAAGTCCAAATAAGTTTGTGAGAGGAACAAAATAATAGTTTCCTGCACATACTTGTTTTGCAATTCCAACTGAAAGTTCCTGCTATTTGCAGATCAGAAGAACACTCTGTAATTATCCATTCTGTTGTCAATGTAAAGTAAAACGTTACCTCTTATTAAAGTAAGCTTAATAACTCTGTTTTCTTACAATAATCATTTTCAAATCGACAAAACTTAAATTTGCCGAATCCACTGTTAAATTATCATTCTTAGCAATACAGTTAACGAACGGAGATTATACACAGAATACCAATTATAAGTGTCTCACATCTTTAACAGCCTAGCAATACTATATACAAACTGTATGGCACTGTATTCCTGTCTACTATTCAGCACAGTCACAAATTGCTCATGGTGCTGTAATAACCTCCGTTTTTTAGGGGACGGAGGAAAACCAGTTGCCATTCGGACACGTAACTCATCTACTCTGTCTTGCTCTCTAGACAAAGTATGCATAAGAATATGTAAATCAGTTGCTCAGAATCCTAGCAAACATTTTAGGTGCCTGTGCCAAGCCTCGACAGAGTTTTGGGTACATGGCAAGTGAAGTTTATTGAGTTCAGACACATTCCAGAATGTGATTGGAAACAGAGGTGGAAATATAAATGAGCTTGATATCCTAGTTGTAAATTTACGCAGTCTGCCATGAATGTACCAATCTGAAAAGAATTTCAGCAATTCTCGCCCTTCAACTGGAAAAGACACTTTCAGTTCTTCAAATGTAGATACTACCTCAGATTCCTGTAAAAACACTAAAGCCACTAGAGATTTCACACTCAATTGAAAGGACATATCGGTATTGTAGAGTGCTGCTAATCCTAGTCCCTGAACCTTTCACCATATATTCTGTCCGAAATGGAACAGACAAGCTTTACTTTTAGCTCCTGTAACATCAAGCCTAATGCTTTTCAGTGCAGCAACCTCAAAATCACATAAAATTAAGCAGACGTTAGCTTGAAAACCATTTGTGCTGAGTAAATAAAAGACACAGTGCCATAGGAAATTGTAACACTTTAGAGATTTCCTACTCATCAAGGAGTAAAACAATGGTACAGCTTTATTGTAACTACCGCATTTTACCAGTCCATGAATGCTGTACAGCTGTCGACAGGTTACTCCTTTATTAAAAAAGATTCCATCCATTAACCAAATGGAAGCATTACTCATGTCATGTAAATTATTCACTGTAGTAAACACGTATACTACACTGTCAGTGCGTTTGTCAGCCATACGCTTGGAAATAAATGATCCCGACTTTAAAGGGTAGTCACTACAACTTACAGTCATTAAAGTAATCTCATGAGATCGCTCTGGTATATTCTCTCGTCTTCGTACCCTACCGATACTTTGCAAAAGTGCTTTCCTACTCGGAATATTTTGTACTGCACCTAGTGATGTTGATGCCATTGCCTCATCAGCTATTAGACATGGGTTATCCCTGCTGTACTTAGCCCTTACTTTTATATTATTACAAAGTGCATAGCCTTCCACCTCAGCTGGATTAGCAGAATGCTGATGTGGAACAGACTTTAATAGTTGCGCACCTTCGGTAACTAATAGAGTAACAGCTCTGCATTTCCAGGGCTTCTTTTCCTTAAAACCCCAGTAATGTCTGTTTCCTCACCTGCATTCTAGGTGGTACAAATAGCCCTCAAGTTGTAGCATTTCCTTATTTCTCTGTGACAGCATCACTTTGTAAATGTTTCTCACAATTCCTGGTCCGCCATGATTCCGTCTTAGCGTATGTTTGTGCCTAAACGGACATTGTCTTTTTATACATGTGTGCCGCAAATTACACTGTTTTGCTTGTAATGTAGTCAGGATGTCGGCCATCAGTTACTCGGTCAAATGTATTGTCGGTAATTCCATATTGTGGTCATTTAGTCTAGGTAAAGTGGGTGTTGGCAAATCGGACGTTTGGGCATCTAAAGTAGACCCGTGACTATATATATATATATATATATATATATATATACACACACACACACACACATATATATATATATATATATATATATATATATATATATATATATATATATATATATATATATATATACATATATATAAAGATAGCTGCCAATAAGCCATTTTTCTTGCTGGTGGTAGCCATTTTCATTTCAGAAATAGCCCTGCTGCAGTGCTTTAGCACAAAGAATTGCAGCACCACTTTAGGCAGTCTCTAATCCACTTACAAAGTTAATACAGCAACAGGTCTTGTATCCCAATGCATTTTCAGAACAATATGAAGAATGAAATTATAATGTCTTTTATTACTGACTGACTGCAATCATTTGTGATTTACAAAGGGCATTTACAACATTAAGAGACTCTGTAAACTCAGGGACAGGTAAGAGGTATGGTGGTGGTGGTGTGTGTGTGTGTGTGTGTGTGTGTGTGTGTGTGTGTGTGTGTGTGTGTGTGTGTGTGTGGGTGAGTCAATGTCTATGTGTACATGTGTATTTGGATATGTATATGCATGTGGGAGACAGACTCAGGGGGGTGCTTGTTCTAATGTGATGCATCACATGCCATAGACTCGGGGGGGGGCGGGTCATGTTCTAATGTGATGCATCAGATGCCAATGGTGATTACTGCAAGGGCAGCAGAAAAAGGCCTGTTAGCATTTGTGATAATCCCAAAGTGATTCAGAGACATGCAGATTAGCCCATAACAAGATCTTTCCTCATTGCAGCTAATGTGTATCTGAATCATTGGTTTCCTTTATGTCGCAGTCTCATCACTCAGTGCTGTGCCTGTTTAGGAATCCTGGCCATAATGTGGACTAAAATTAGCATGCATACTAAGAAATTACTGTGTTTATAAGAGTTTGTGTTTCTATCATAACAATTATCCATGGCAAGAGTGAGTTATGGTGGTAGTTACTGTGAAATTTACTCCAGATAAGATATTTGATCTAGAGGGTGAAACTGAAGGGATCACTTGTTCTAGCCAGGATTACAGCTGATATACTGTGGATATTCTTTGCTTTAGGTTTGCGTTTTTAAACCTTTCCAGTCTGAGGATGATGGCCTAGTCATGTAAACACTGAGTAAGCACCTGTTTCAGTCTAAATCAGTTGTTTCATGATTGTGAGGACTTGTGCAGATCAGGAAAGTTAGTAGCACAACAATATGTTGAGTAGTTAAACTACCACAGATTTTTTATATAATGCTTAATAGAATACCACAATGCTCCATTCTATTTTAGCTGCCTTTGTCAAAAAAACTATGTCCTGATTTAATAAAAAGTCAGCATTTCTGCTTTTATATACTTCAAAAAAATGCTTTCCACAGAAACCATCTTCTTCTCTTTCGGCTGTTCCCGTTAGGGGACGCCACAGTGGATCATCTGTTTCCATTTCTTCCAGTCCTCTGCATAGTGCTCTGTCACACCAACCGCCTGCATGTCCTCTCTCACCACATCCATAAACCTTATCTTAGGCCTTCCTCTTTTCCTCTTACCTGACAGCTCCATCCTTAGCATCCTTTTCCCAATATACCCATCATCCCTCCTCAGCACATGTCCAAACCAACACAATCTCGCCTCTCTGACTTTGTCTCCAAACCTTCCAACCTGAGCTGACCCTCTAATATACTGATTTCTAATCCTGTCCATCCTTGTCACATCCAGTGAAAATCTTAACGTCTTTAACTCTGCCACTTCCAGCTCTGACTCCTGCCTTTTTGTCAGTGCCACCATCTCCAACCCATACAACATAGCTGGTCTCACTACCCTTTTGTAGACCTTCCCTTTCACTCTTACTGGTACCCGTCTGTCACAAATCACTACTGACACTTTTCTCCACCCATTCCACCCTGCCTGTACTCTCTTCTTCACCTCTCTTCCACACTCACCATTACTCTGAACTGTTGATCCCAAGTACTTAAACTCATCCACCTTCACCAACTCTACTCCCTGCATCCTCACCATCTATCCTCCCTCTCATTCACACACACATATTCTGTGTTAGTCCTGCTGACCTTCATTCCTCTCCTGTCTAGAGCATATCCCACCTCTCCAGGGTCTCCTCAACCTGGTCCCTACTCTCACTACAGATCACAATGTCATCTGCAAACATCATAGTCCACAGGGACTCCTGTCTGATCTCGTCTGTCAACCTGTCCATCACCATTGCAAATAAGAAAGGGCTCAGAGCTGATCCTTGATGTAATCCCGCCTCCACCTCAAATGGATCTGTCACTCCCAATCCAGACTTCACCACTGTCACACTACCCTTGGACATATCCTGTACCATACTTCTCTGCCACTCCTGACTTCCTCATACAATACCTCTCAAGGCACCCTATCATATGCTTTCTCCAAGTCCACAAATACACAATGCAACTCCTTCTGACCTTCCCTATATTTCTCCATCAACAGTCTCAGAGCAAACATCACATCTGTAGTGCTCTTTCCCAGCATGAACCCATACTGCTGATCGCTAATCATCACCTCCCTTCTTAACCTAGCTTCCACTACTCTTTCCCATAAATTCAAGCTGTGACTGATCAGTTTTATCCCTCTGTAGTTACTACAACTCTGCACATCACCCTTATTCTTAAAAATAGGTACCAAAACACTTTTTCTCCACTCCTCAGGCATCCTCTGACTTTTCAAGATTTCAGTAAACAATCTGGTTAAGAACTCCACTGCCATTTCTCCTAAGCACATCCATGCTTCCACTGGTATATCATCTGGACCAACAGCCTTTCCATTCGTCATCCTCTTTATAGCTGTCCGTACTTCCTCCTTGCTAATCTGTTTCATTTCCTGATTCACTATCCCCACATCATCCAACCTTCTCTCTCTCTCTCTCTCTCTCTCATTCTCTTCATTCATCAGCCCCTCAAAGTACTCTTTCCATCTGCTCAACACACTCTCCTCGCTTGTGAGTACGTTTCCCTCACTATCCTTTATCACCCTTACCTGCTGCACATCTTTCCCAGCTCAGCCCCTCTGTCTAGCCAATTGGTACAGGTCCTTTTCTCCTTCTTTAGTGTCCAAACTTTCATACAACTCTCCATATTTCTTATCCTTAGCCATCACCACCTCTCTCTTCGCCATACTCCTCATCTCCTTATACTCCTGTCTACTTTCTTCATCTCTCTGACAATCCCACTTCTTCTTCACCAGCCTCTTCCTCTGTATACTCTCCTGTACTTCCTCATTCCACCACCAGGTCTCCTTGTCCTCCTTTCTCTGTCCAGATATCACACCAAGCACCTTTCTAGCTGTCTCCCTTACCATCTCTGCTGTAGTTACCCAGCTATTCGGTAACTCTTCACTGCCCCCCAGTGCCTGTTATAACTCTTCCCTGAACTCCACCTCACAATCACCCTTTTTCATCTTCCACCATTTGATCCTTGGCACTGTTCTCACACTTGTCCTCCTCTTCTTTATCACCAACATCATCCTACAGACCACCATTCTATGTTGCCTAACTACACTTTCTCTTGTCACCACTTTACAGTCTCCAATCTCCTTCAGACTGGCCCTCCTGCATAGGATATAATCCACTTGTGTGCATATTCCTCCACTATTGTACGTCACCCTGTGCTCCTTCCTCTTCTTAAAATATGTATTCACCACAACACATTCCACAGAAATCATAATTTTTATCAAAAGTCAGTTATCTTCATATAAGCAAGTTCAGGTTATCATACAGATCAGTTACATAACTCTTAATATGTTAGAGTGATTATCTCTTTGAAGAGGCCAACTGCCTTTGCTTGTCTGATATTACTTAACCTTTTCAAAGCAAGCAAGATGAGTCGAATCCAGGCTATGTTCATGAAGGACGAAATTCTTTATTGTAAATTCAAAACATTTCACAGTCAACCTGACCGCTTCTTCAGATGTATAAAACCTTCCAAAAACTAACAATTTATATAAAGACATCAATTAAAATTTCAGTTAAAACCTCAATGTCCTTAAAGAGACAGCGCTTGATAAAAACAGCAAGAAAACGTAGTCATGTCATAATATCTAAGTGCGCAATATATCTATATCAAAAGTGACCATGCATTTAACAATGGTTTAGTTGGGACTTTGTCATTCAACCCTGAACCAAAATCAGCCCTCAACCTAACAATCCACTTGCTATCAAGTTGCTCTGTGGCATTACATATGTCCCCACACATAAAATATATTTAGCCCACTGTATTGTGTCCCAAAAATTTTATACAGGCAAAACAGATAGATTTTTAAAGGACCGTATGAGGGAACTTTTTTATAATATCAACAACAGAATAACAAGTAATGCGTTATCTAAACATGTCATGGAGACTTCAACATTACATAGGTTTAAGTTTTTAGTTATAGGCAAAATTGATGTTAATTTGAGAGGTGGGGATATACGTAATGGCACTGAGCAACTTGAAAGCAAGTGGATTGTTAGGCTGAGGGCTGATCTTGGTTCAGGGTTGAATTAAACCATTATTAAAAGCATTGTCACTTTTGAGATAGATATACTGCTCACTTAGATATTATGATATGATTATATTTTCCTGCTGTTTTTACCGAGCGCTGACTCTTTAAGGACACTGAGGTTTTAACTGAAATTTTTATTGATGTCTTTATATAAATTGTTAGTTTTTGGAAGGTTTTATACATCTGAAGAAGTGGTCAGGATGACTGCGAAAGAGCTTATGTTTTGAATTTACAATAAAGAATTTTGTCTTTTATGAACATAGCGTGAGTTCGACTCATCTTGCTTGCTTTGAAAAGATTAAGTAATATCACAGAAGCAATGGCAGTTGGCCTCTTCAAAGAGATAGCTTATGTAACTGATCTGTATGATAAGCTGAAACTGCATACATGAAGATGACTGACTTTTGATAAAATTATGGCTTCTGTGGAAAGCATTTTTTGAAGTATATAAAAGCAGATTTGGATAAATGTTAGAGAATTCAAACACAGCATTATCATTTAGAGGTGTGCTCTGAGCTAGGCATTGTGCCCAGAGGACTTTGTGTTCTCAAAATGCCTGCTCATGGAGCTGCCTACCCTTCATTATTAAGTGAATGGCAGAGACTTAACCCTGAATTAACTTTTAATTACATTAAATTATTAGTTGGTTTTGCACACACAAAAAAATCTGCTCTCATTAAGTCCATTGAGAATGAGGTTTCAGCACTTTATGAACAGTTTTCTCAGAACTGGTGGATAGATTACTCTCTAATATTTTGGATTCTGTGAGTTTATATGAACAGAGGTTGAAACGCCTCAAAGTTAAGAAATTGATCGGGGATGGTAATGATTTTAAGAATGGCCATGTCTTTGCCTGGCTGAAAACTAATGCTCCTGCCAATAAGATTCCTACACAAGAACCAGTACCCACAGTTATTAGGGAATCAGCGATTTAAATGGCTTCAAGAAGCACTGAGAGTGCTTCTATTACTTCAGATGATGTTAAGAACTATCTGGACGAGTCCATGAATGTGAGAAAGCTTGGGCCAAGGAAGAAAATGTTCATGGTTGCATCTCAAGTACATACATCGAATGCAAAACTTAATACAAGGGATTTTGGGCAACGGCATCAGCCAAATTAAAATTTTCCCCTGCCTATCAAGCCAAAAACAATGCAGAAAGAACCGAGGTCGAAAAGCAGAGGCAGAAACAAATGGAAACAGCATCAGGAATTATCAGATGCTCCAACACTCAAAAAATGTGGAGAATGACTTAGTTTACAGCTTATCTAAAATGACATTAAGTTGTGAAGAACATTACTACAGAAAAGTATTTCTTTCATTCCTACACAAAATGATGACATTGCTGAGGTAATTTTAAATTTGAAAAAACTTTTACAAGAAATCTTATTCTTAAGTACAATTTTAGAGATAATACAGATGCGGATTAAGTTTATATTGGTTGTATGTTTAAAAGACCTAGTGTGTTTATACCACCTATGCATCCACTTGTTGAGGCATTTGAAAAGCTATGTATATATGAGCTTTATGAGTACATCTGCAATAATATGAACAAGAAAGGTTTCAATAACATTTCAGCTAAAGAACAAAGGCATTGTTTGATTTAATAGATGATAGCATCATAATAATAAGACCTGCTGACAAGGGTAGGCCGATTGTTATATTGGACATTGATTAGTATAATTTAGAAATGGAAAAAATGTTGTCATGATAAGAGGTATTATAAATAAGTTAATATGTTCCAAGTTTATAAAATGATAGATGCTGTGAAGAAAAAGATTAAGCAATTATTTTTGGCTAAATTGATAGATAAACAACTGTATGATTTTTTATATATGGAAAAGCCTGCTATACCAATTATACAAGGCCTATGCAAGTTACGTAAAGATTTGGTTTGTCCACTTTTATGAGTTATAGTATTTGGACAAAATTGGTGCACAGAGGCCATGTCACTCTATGTACAGAAAAATCTGAGACCTATTATTGAGTCTAATGGGCATGTTTTGCAAGACTCTAGACAATTTTTGCATGATCTCTTTAGTTATACAAATGGCAAGTATATAAAAAAATGAATGGTACCTTGTTACTTTGGATGTAAAAAGTCATGTCAGAATAATATCTGTTACAACTTCTATTGTAACTTCTTTATAAACCTTGTAATTCTTACTGGAGCTTTTCTCCCCGGGCCTCTACTGAAAATGGACATATATCCAGCTAGACTAGCCCGGTCAACAAATGTAAAATAATAATAATAAATGTACAGTCATTATTTACAGTAATCCCGAATTGTACAGGTCTACAGTGGCTGTCAGAACATTTAAAAGGAGTAGTTAATTTAAATACCGAGAAGAAAGATTTGTTATGTATTTTAGTCCAATTAATATTAGAAAACAATGTCTTTTTAATTAATAAATTTTATTATGCACAAAAAGATGGCATAGCTATGGGCACATCATGTGCAAATAGCTACACCAACCTTATTATGCTAATTTTGGAGATAAAGTACATCTTTAAAGGTGGTTTTAGTGACCATATTATATTTTATAGAAGGTTTGTGGATGATCTCTTCATGATTTGGAGAGGGACTTCATGAACGTTAGAGGACTTTGTCAGTTATATTAATAAAAATACCATTTTTTTAAAGCTTTGTGTTAGCAATTCTAGTAAGCAGATTAGTTTGCTTGATGTTTTGATAAAGGTTCAACTGGATGAGAAGTTAGATACTCTGTTATACAGGAAGCTATGTTATAGGAATAGTTTGTTGCATTGAAGTAGTATGCACCCTTACCATATATTTTAAAATGTTGCTAAAGGCCAGGGTTTGATGGTATCTACAGTTAATGCTAGCGATCAGAATTTTTTAGCAGAAATAAAAGATTTGGGGGAGAAATTTATGGCCAGAGGAGACAGCAAACAGATGGTGCACAATACACTAGGTCAAATCATTAAGGGTAGAAATGAGAAGGGTAAACCATATTTTTCTGACAATCCACTGCTGACTAGGCAGAAACAAAGCAGCAAAGTTAAATGTAGGGTTCCAGTCTCTTATTCTAGGAATGCAAGTAGTATTACCGATATAATTAAAAAACATTGGTATATTTTTGACAACTAATCCAGATTTTAAGAAGATAATAGGTGACATTCCCAATTTTGTGTTTAAAGATAAAAGGTCTCTTAAACAAATGTTATGCTATCCTAGAGATTGTATTAGTCTTCATTTTAATAGAAGTGGTGTAGATAGTAGTAGAAAGGTTACCAGACCTTGTAATAATAGTAATTATTGTACTTATATTGATAGTTCTGGTGCCTTCTGGCACCCAGATCAAAAAAGATGGTACACCTTTAGTATAGGTGTTTCCTGTAATAGTACACATATAGGATATTTAGCCCATTGTGTTGTGTGCCAAAAATTTTATATAGGCAAAAAAGCTAAATTTTTAAAGGACTATATGAGGGAACTTTTTTATAATATCAACAACAGAATGACAAGCAATGCGTTATCTAAGCATGTCATGGAGACTTCAACATTGCATAGTTTTAAGTTTTTAGTTAATGGCAAAATTGATGTTAATTTGAGAGGATATATGTAATGCCACTGAGCAACTTAAAAGCAGCTGGATTGTTAGGTTGAGGGCTGATTTTGGTTCAGGGTTGAATGACAAAGTCCCAATTAAACCATTGTTAAATGCACGGTCACTTTTGATATAGATATATTGTGCACTTAGATATTATGACATGACTATGTTTTCCTGCTGTTTTTATTGAGTGCTGTCTCTTTCAGGACATTGAGGTTTTAATTGAAATTTTAACTGATGTCTTTATACAAATTGTTAGTTTTTGGAAGGTTTTATACATCTGAAGAAGTGGTCAGGTTGACTGTGAAAGCGCTTATGTTTTGAATTTACAATAAATAATTTCATGTTTTATGAACACAGCCTGGGTTTGACTCCTCTTGTTTGGTTTGGTAGGATTTTACTGCTGTTTTATAGTTGGTGAAACATTTGTTCAGTACATTTTGGTCCTCTCTTGTTTTTACAAAATTACTTAATCTTTTCCTTCTTTTCTTAAAAAAATGTTTCAGTCATAGTCTTTTCATGACTTCTTCTGGATTCTGCATATCCCCTGCAGTCACCCCGTCGCAGCTAGCACAGCAACATCAGCCAACAATGACAGTGAGGAGAAGTAACAGACTGCAGCAGCAGCCACATCACAGTCGCCTAGACAGTAACAACTACAGTGCATGGTATGTAGATGTGAAGCAGCAATGCACACGCTAGTCCTATGGGCACATAGGATCACTTAGTGATGGTTTGGCAAGGAGTGGAACAAACATGTTTTGTGCAATGTCAGTTAAAGGCTATGCCATGCAGTGCATGGTCAAGTCATACTGTGCATCAGGCATCTCTGCACACACCATACAGGAAGGAGGGAGGATAAAAAGGTCACATTCATCAGCATTTGCACAGGTGCCCAAGGGATACCATGGCACATGACTGACATCACGACTTAGATGGGCAGACAGGGATATTATAGAAGGTGAAGACCAGGGCTCTTGTGACAAGAGGTTTCTGCATCGTGACAATGTCCTCAGGTGACAGAGAGGAGGTAGCACTATGGGATAACTGGAGGGGATGCCACTATGTGACCATGAATTAAGTTACTGCACTGCCTTGGTGCAATCAGATTGCAGGCCTTCTGTGACAGTAATGTAGTGTATTGTGTGAATGGGAGTTGCATGGACTCCATTAGCCTGGTTTCATGCCTATGGCCGCTGGCAGTTATTACCACCCATGATGTGGGGTGGTGCTAGTGGTGTGGGATACCCCTAGAAACTCAGGAGAAAACTCTGCATGCTGTGGTGACCTCCTGATGTGACAACCCCATACAGATACCCACTCCCAACCACTGACAACATTGCTGGCTCATAGATTGTCACTGTATGTACTTAATATGTGGCATGAGCCTTGTTCAGGTGTGTGACACAACTCTGCTTATGTACATACATTCCATCACAGACTGCCTATCGAAGAATATTTGGTCAAGACAGGAAGGTATTATTGGATTTGATGAAGCTGTTTATAACAGTAATGTTTGGTGGCATAGGAAATTGTTATACTAGTTTAGGCTGTAAAAGGCACAAATTTCTGTATCGGGATGTGTAGTAGTCCATATCCAGGGAAAGAAAGTTTTTGTTGGAAGCCCATTTGGAATATCTGTATCTGAGATCTATTTAAATAAATCAACATGTAGAAAAACTGTCAATCACTAAATATACTTCTGAATGCTGACTTTTCTTTAATCAAACACTAAAAAACTTGGTACTCAAACAATCAAAAAAGGGCAGCAAACACTCCTTCTGATCGGTAAATTAATGAAAAAAATAAGAGTAAGACTGGACACACTTTGAATAGTAATACCGTTAGAGAAATTTTTTTTTCATAAAGTAATGTTTAGGGTTGAGTTGAGGGGCAGGGTTAAGGTTAGCAGACACGAATAAGGATGGGCGAGGGGATGGGTTTGCTTGCAGCTGCTGAGCACCATTTATGGCTTTGATTACCAAGCTGGTGCAGTGAACCATTATAGTGACACCATGATCCCCACAATTTCAGAAACTCGCATAAGCAAGCATTGTACATTTTTTGCACGGATAGTGATATGTGTTTCAACAGGGAACTTCTGAGTGTACTTGGATGCAATAATAGCAGTTATTCTATAGTCCTAATACAAATAAATACATATCAGTGTCCTGTTAGACATCACAGATGCCTGATTTGTCCTGTATATTGTACATAATTTAATCCTCTGGTCTAATTGCTTTAATGTCAGTCTTCTGCTATCAGAAGCTGTACCTGTGGGCTTTTCAGTTGTGGTTAACATACCACAGCAGCAACACAAAACTGTATGTATAAACTGCTCTTTGTAGTGTTCAGGGTGCAAGTGAACATGTTCCTTTAAATAAAATTGTGGTGTTTGTTTCCTCAGCAAGTCAAAGTTGCACACGCAATCTGAATGCATATATGTGTGAATGACACTTAACTGACAAGATACAGTAGCCAAACGCTAAATGTAGATGTTTTGAAATGTACAGTTTTCTATAGTCTTTGTTTATAAATTCTTTATTGAAAAACAATGAAGAAATGTGAGAGCCTTCCTAGATTGTGTAAGTGTTTCACTGGTGTGTTAACCAAGAAGACACAGCATAATAAACAAGCCCATCAATCCCAATAATCCTTCTTAAACTATGGAATGTTACTCACCATTATTTGTCAAGTGTCCTGGTTATTCAGGAATTTCCCAGATTTTGGCTGAAAATATTGCTGCCTGCCTCCTAAAATCAGTGATTTAATTAGAATAGGTATTAGATGTCACATAAATAATGAGGTGATCATTACAGTCACAGACTATTTTACTTCAGCAATTGTATGCCAATTCGACTCTCAAATTTTTGTCATCTTTCTAAGTTAGAAGTATCACTGTTTAAAAATGTCCACGATTTGGGTACATCATCCCTGAAAATTTGTGGCTTTGTCCTTGATTTCTTAGGAAAAAGGTTGAGAGCTGTCCTACATGCCATTACTGGTTTGTTGCCCAGATAATATGCGAGACCAAGCTTTGAGTTGAACTGACTTTTGATGGCTGGCATTTTACAAACAGTAGATTTAAACAAATTTAAACTGTGTGTGTGTTGCTATATACTTTTGATGTTTTTCTGCATTTCCATACATAGCTCTCAACCCTTCAGAATTTTGCAGTAGATCTCTGATTTTGCCTTTTTTCTCCTTCTTTAAAAAAATTAGATTTTCTCGGGCATCCGCTGAAAAAGGACCTGTGTCCAGTCGGACTTTCCCGGTCAACAAATGTAAATAAATAAATAAATTATAGTCAGTCAATAATGCCAGATATTAGCACTGTATACTTATTGTTCAGAAAATGCACTTCATGCAAAATTTGTTACTCTATTAACTTTTAAAGGGAATTAGAGTAATATATTTAAAAATTGTCTATGATTTTGAAAATTTGTCCCCCATTAATATTGGCTTGATCTAGAATTCTTGAGCAAAGAAGTTGAGAAGTATGCTTCCAAAAAGGATCACCTGTGAGGAACCTTAATTTACAGTGGAAGAGCATCCTTGGAAACTACAGGCCAGATTCAGAAAGGTTACGAAGAGGTGAGCATGAGTTGTATGCCTTGAGGTAACCACTTCTGATTCAGAGACAGCCATACCACTGTGCTGCAATATAAAGACATGTAGCAGCATAGTGGGCTGTCTCTGCAGTCATACATAAATCTAATGAGCCATTCTGGGGGACAGATATATATGCTAGTTATCCACATGCTCTCCTTTGGAACTGCCTATGTTGAGGCATTTATGTGGCTGAGTGATTCAGAGAAACACTCGGCTACATAAGGTAACATTTAACCTTGTTGCTCATGTTAATGCACACAGCCAAAAGCTTATGGTCATCCATTGTAGTAGAAGTAATTGCCAGGGAGTTTAGCAAACAGGTAGTATTGGGTGGTGTGAGTCTGTGTGTATGTCAGTGGCTGCATGTTGCGACCGTATGTCTGTCTGGGAGGTCACAGTAGCAGATGGTTAGTGAGGGGGTGGAGAAGATTTGTATGTGTGTGTGTGTGTGGGGGGGGTATGTGTATGCATGTGTGTAGTCAGTCATTCTGCCACACTTTCTTAGTCTAACAAGCAAATCCTGCATCATTGCCTTGGGGGATCACTAGACACAAGGGTTAGCTCTCTCATCTTGCACCTAAATGGCACTTAGGTTCGGGGGAAACACTAGCCACCAGGAAGAACACTTTACAATCATTGACATAACAGCACCTAGGGTTGGGGGGACACTAGCCAGCAGGAAAAACCCTTTAACAACATACCTTAAGGGCACTTACAAAAAAAAGATGATGTGGGACATGGGGGGGACCTCAAGACACCTGGGATTTATAAATAGTTTGACATAATGGCACTAAACAGGATTCAAGCCCTGCACCCCTCCCATCTCCCCCATAGAATATTAATCCTCTATGTCCCCACCAGACACCAAAGATAAAAATGGGAATAAAAATTAAAACTAGAAAAAAAAAAATACATTACATAGGAGGGGGATAAATGTTTGATCCCTGCACCTTTGACACAGGAAACAGCAGCAGTAGCATTAACCATATACCTTTTATTATTCAATAAAGAAATATTGATTTCTGAACAAATTATAAGTGCTTGATTACTTTGATGTGTCATCTATGACTGGCTATAATTTGGTTGCTAGAATTCATGGTTCTTTTTTCTTGATTTTAAGGAGGCTTAACATGCTAATGAAGTACCAGTTTTCCAGTTTTCCCTGTGGTTTTCTCTCTCTCTCCTTACATATGTATATATTATGATATTAAGGGAAGAAGAGGAAAATGTAACAATACATGCAAAAAAGAAAAAAGGGGTGCTCTTTAAGCCAATGTTCCCAACTCCTTATTTTATGCCTCAACATGCTTGTACTTTCAGTGGGAGCACTTTATAAGCTCAAAATACTGAAATCTCGAATTTCAGAATCTCGAGCTCATAAAGTGGAAGGATTGGAAGATCACAACCCCAGAAGCGTGAAATTCAAAATCTCGAATGCGGGAGATTTTGAATTAGTGGTTCTGGTGTTGCGCTGTGTTCATGGATTCAGGTAAGTGTTTATGTTTAAGGGTGTTGGGTAGGAGCTGTAGTGTGTGCTGTTACTGTGATGTGTACGTGCTAGAGGAATGTAGTTTGTGTGGTGGTGTTTCTTGTGTGTGTGTGTGTGTGTGTGTGTGTGTGTGTGTGTGTGTGTGTGTGTGTGTGTGTGTGTGTGTGTGTGTGTATGTGTATGTAGTGCGACCTTGGAGTTAGAATATTTAAGTAGGGGTGTGTGGGGGGTGCAGGGGGGATTGCCCCCCTGCATATAATAAGCGTAGGTATGTGTGGTTGTTTAGTTGTGTGCATGTGTGTTGCATTGGTTTTTGAAAGTGTTGGGAGTTTGAATTTTGCTGTTTTGTGATTTCGGGATTTAGGCTTTCACGATTTTGTGGTTTCCGGTATTTGGATTTTCCACTTTATAGGCTCGAGATTCTGAAATTCGAGATTTTAGTATTTTGAGCTTATAAAGTGCTCCCACTGAAAGTACAAGCATGTTGAGGCAGGAAATAACGAGTGGGGAACATTGGCTTAAAGAGCACCCCTTTTTTCGTTTTTGCATGTATTGTTACATTTTCCTCTTCTTCCCTTAATATCATAATATATACATACATATGTAATATATATATATATATATATATATATATATATATATATATATATATATATATATATATATATATATATATATATATATATATATATTCACTAGCATTAGTTGGTCTGGGCCTACCCTTGCAAGAAGGAAGAAGATAAATGATTCCCCTAGAGTGTAACTGAATTGTACATGTGATACTGTTTGCTCAAGAAAAAATATTAACTTTGTTTATTGATAACTTAAACATCTGAGGATTTCATACAAACCTTAACATAATAAACTACAACATTGTTAGGCTGGCTGCTTTAGGAAATCTTAGGTGCATTAAATGCCCAAGATTGCATTATATTATAGCCTATTTTGAAGTTAGTGCAATACAAATGAGAAATAAGACCAAAATTATTAGTGGTAGGTCTCCTGTGTCATTGTACATACATTTTCTTTTTACATAAACAGCATATCCCTCCATAACAGCCTGCTGTCCCTAAGCTACCAACTCAGTGAGAACTCTCCAGAGTGAACCATTTTATTGGTTACTAATACAGTATTTTATCATGACTTCCCTTTTAACTAGCCTAAACTGTTTCAGCTATACTAAATCTTTATGAAGAATGACTTTCTGCAATTTATATCCTTGTAGCTTTCCGTCCTGACCTGCTTATGCTGTTGCATGCATACTCATAATTAACTTCTCCATCTCATGCTTGTAAACTTGGATCTAGTTACTTTCAGCAAAATTTGAATAAATGCATGCGTAAGTGGTAAAGCTGTCTGCAAAGTGCTGGATAGTTGAAACCGCATCTGTCAAAAAGCAGGTTATATGACTAATCCACTATGACAAACTCAGGAAAAGTATGCAAAAGCTTAAGCATGGTCCTTGAGGGTGAGACAGCTGTGGATGATAAAGGGAAAGTGCAGAATCATATGGTTCAAAGCATGCAAATAAACACTACAAAAAGGTAGATCAATAATTTTGGGAGTGGGGGCAGGGATTTTAATTAATGTACTTACACCTGTCTTCAGCAGCACCTAATATAAGAGCGGCACAAGATCAGGTTCCCATTCTGCTTGTACAGCTGGCAAATAATTAGTACAAACAAATCACTCTGCAGGGAATTACAGACGGCAACACCATTTGTTGCATAGCATAGTACCTTTCGCTTGGTGCTGTCAGTCAAATAAGAGACTTGAAATTTGACTACCCTTACCGTGAGATATTAAAATACAGATGAGTATCATTTGCTGCAAGTCGTGCCCAGACTGAATTCCTGTCTTAGTCCAATTTATTTGTCCTGCTGTCTTCACAAAGCAGTGCAGTTTAAAATGGGCAGAATCATAAATATCATATCAGGAAATGACATTATATACAAGAAGGCGTATGGTCTGTAGAGTGCTAGTTGCTTGTTCATGTTTATATATTTTGTACTATTAACAAATACGTCAAATGTGATTAAGAAGCAGTGATGTGAATTGGCCATATCTTAGATACTCAGGTTCAAGACTCATCTGGGGATACAGATAAATGTGAAGCAGAAGTTATATGTAACAACATACTTGTCAACTGTCCCTGATTTTTGGACATTTCCTTTATTTTGGCTCAGCATTTTGCTGTGCTCCATCTAAAATATGTGATATCTTCAGAAAAGAAAACCGGAGGATAATAGTGAGCAAATAATGCCGTTCATTATAATTACAAACTAATTTTAATGCAGAAAATACATGATAATTCAAGTTCTCTGTCTTTCTGTAGTCTACGTCAGTAATATCAGTACTAAGAAGTATCCCTGCTTTACAGCCTCTCTCACTGATGTTTTTAGCCTTGTCCCTGATTCTGGACATAAGAATTTGAGAGCTATGCTTAGTGGTCAGTACATCCAGCTCACTGTGTTAAGAGGCGAGGTGACTGTGCTTATTTTGCAGGGCGGCAGACTGTAGTGGTTAAAGCAGCACTGTTAATGACCTGAAGCAAGTAGAGCTAACATTAATTCCTGCTGTCTTCACCTGCATCTTACTTTATGCCTGAAAATAAACAGCTGTACTAAGTTGGCCTTATCTACTTCCTAAAATGTAAAATGAAGGCTGTTGACTGTCCTAGGCCAGCTTGCAAGAGGACTCATGAATGCCAAATGTTTGCACTATTACAGAAACAGTTGTCACTGTACCAACGGTATTGATATCTGTAGTTTCATGTGTAAAACATTAACATACTGTCAACTAAATTATGGCTGTTTGTACTATCAGAAGCACTGCCCCTGGATCTTGAATCACTAGGTAATACAAAACAGTATGTATACCTGCACTTCTTTGAGGTGGTAGGGGGCATAGCTACTAAATAAAATACATTATCATATGTAGGATACTTACTAGTTCTCTTGGGATGGCACAATGCTGGCTGAAATGCATGTGCTGGATAAATCCCCCTGCCATCTACACAGCAACTGCTCACATTCACAACTCAATTAGCCACATGGAGACTGTGGGTCTAGACAAACATTGCAGGGTCTCCTGTGCCACATCAATAGTAGGGTTTACTGGATAAACATGCTGCAATCCAGGCAGAATGGAAACAGCTGTTTGTCCATTTATCTGGGCAAGAGTGATTGACATATGTCAGTTAATGTTTGGATTCAGACATTTCTTGTATTATTGTTTGCCATCTGGAAGCTGTGTGTGTGTGTGTGTGTGTGTGTGTGTGTGTGTGTGTGTGTGTGTGTGTGTGTGTGTGTGTGTGTGTGTGTGTGTGTGTGTGTGTGTTTGTATGTGTGTGTGTGTGTGTGTGTGTGTGTGTGTGTGTGTGTGTGTGTGTGTGTGTGTGTGTGTGTGTGTGTGTTTGCATGTTGACTGCCACTTCTCACTGAACTGTCATTCTTGAGGAATATTGTCTTCAGGAAAAATATGCCATCATATAAATGAGAACATGAGAACCATGGCTATAACTGTGATTTACATTTGGGGAGGACCAGACACCCTTCTCCAATCAGACCCAGGCAATGACTATAAGAGGGCTTGACTCAAAAAGTAATAAAGCATAATGCAACTGTACCAGGCAATGGTGAGACCCTATCTAGTGTGCTGTATAAGTCCTGGTAATGATTTGAAGAAAGTGATACCAGAATACTGGAAGGAATTCAGATAAATGTTACTAGAAGAGAGTGTGGAATGCAGAGAAAAGGACAGACAATTACCGAGTTGAGGCTTTTCTCAGATACTGACAGAAGAGATGGAGGAGGCTTGATATGGATGCATAAGTTTAGTTTGGGGAGATCTAAAGGGATCACCTTAAAGAGAAAGGATGGGGGGAATAGGGTATAGACATCGGATTGTAGGTACTACTTTTTCTCAGTAAATCTAAAAAAGTATTTATTTGTGGGGGGATATTATTGATTGCATCTCTGAAGAGCTAAGGAAGTATTTATTCATGGTGAGTGTTAATGATCCTACTTCACTAGATCTAAGTGTTTATTCATGGTGAGTGTTACTGATCCTACTTCACTAGATCTAAGTGTTTATTCATGGTGAGTGTTACTGATCCTACTTCACTAGATCTAAGTGTTTATTCATGGTGAGTGTTACTGATCCTACTTCACTAGATCTAAGTGTTTATTCATGGTGAGTGTTACTGATCCTACTTCACTAGATCTAAGTGTTTATTCATGGTGAGTGTTACTGATCCTACTTCACTAGATCTAAGTGTTTATTCATGGTGAGTGTTACTGATCCTACTTCACTAGATCTAAGTGTTTATTCATGGTGAGTGTTACGATCCTACTTCACTAGAGCTAAGTATTTATTCATGGTGAGTGTTACTGATCCTACTTCACTAGATCTAAGTGTTTATTCATGGTGAGTGTTACTGATCCTACTTCACTAGATCTAAGTGTTTATTCATGGTGAGTGTTACTGATCCTACTTCACTAGATCTAAGTGTTTATTCATGGTGAGTGTTACTGATCCTACTTCACTAGATCTAAGTGTTTATTCATGGTGAGTGTTACTGATCCTACTTCACTAGATCTAAGTGTTTATTCATGGTGAGTGTTACTGATCCTACTTCACTAGATCTAAGTGTTTATTCATGGTGAGTGTTACTGATCCTACTTCACTAGATCTAAGTGTTTATTCATGGTGAGTGTTACTGATCCTACTTCACTAGATCTAAGTGTTTATTCATGGTGAGTGTTACTGATCCTACTTCACTAGATCTAAGTGTTTATTCATGGTGAGTGTTACTGATCCTACTTCACTAGATCTAAGTGTTTATTCATGGTGAGTGTTACTGATCCTACTTCACTAGATCTAAGTGTTTATTCATGGTGAGTGTTACTGATCCTACTTCACTAGATCTAAGTGTTTATTCATGGTGAGTGTTACTGATCCTACTTCACTAGATCTAAGTGTTTATTCATGGTGAGTGTTACTGATCCTACTTCACTAGATCTAAGTGTTTATTCATGGTGAGTGTTACTGATCCTACTTCACTAGATCTAAGTGTTTATTCATGGTGAGTGTTACTGATCCTACTTCACTAGATCTAAGTGTTTATTCATGGTGAGTGTTACTGATCCTACTTCACTAGATCTAAGTGTTTATTCATGGTGAGTGTTACTGATCCTACTTCACTAGATCTAAGTGTTTATTCATGGTGAGTGTTACTGATCCTACTTCACTAGATCTAAGTGTTTATTCATGGTGAGTGTTACTGATCCTACTTCACTAGATCTAAGTGTTTATTCATGGTGAGTGTTACTGATCCTACTTCACTAGATCTAAGTGTTTATTCATGGTGAGTGTTACTGATCCTACTTCACTAGATCTAAGTGTTTATTCATGGTGAGTGTTACTGATCCTACTTCACTAGATCTAAGTGTTTATTCATGGTGAGTGTTACTGATCCTACTTCACTAGATCTAAGTGTTATCTAAGTGTTTATTCATGGTGAGTGTTACTGATCCTACTTCACTAGATCTAAGTGTTTATTCATGGTGAGTGTTACTGATCCTACTTCACTAGATCTAAGTGTTTATTCATGGTGAGTGTTACTGATCCTACTTCACTAGATCTAAGTGTTTATTCATGATGAGTGTTACTGATCCTACTTCACTAGATCTAAGTGTTTATTCATGGTGAGTGTTACTGATCCTACTTCACTAGATCTAAGTGTTTATTCATGGTGAGTGTTACTGATCCTACTTCACTAGATCTAAGTGTTTATTCATAGAGGAGATAATAATCCCAAAGACGTGCTGTACCTGAAATGACAATCCTTCAAATTGCTTATCTACATCCTTGCAAAAAATGACATTCCATTACATGACAGTTGCTAATATTATCCTGCTGTTTTGCCACTGCAAACCAATTTGTCAAGGTTATAAACTTCACTTTTTTGTTTTTTCCCAGTATTATATTATTTATCTCCTTGCAAAAATGTTATATCTGTGTCTGTACACAATAATATTCCAAACAGGGTTTTATCAGCTGTCTGCACAAGGATAATAAGTTATTGCTGTCCTATTGATTGTTCCTCTTTATATACATGCCATTATACAGCCTGTACGCTTTGCTGCTTTGTCCATTGCCTGTTTACCATTTAATAATCTTATAGAATGTCAGGTGGAAAAATAATCCAGTGAAACATTAAAAAATAGTAACATACATGGAAAATGGTGAATGGTATGGAAATAAAGGCTAGTTGTCAAAACATTCTATAGGCCCACTAGACAAATCAGTTTTCTCTTGCTGCCATCTGAATTGAATAAAACTACAGCATGATGTAACTTATAAGTATTATTTTGTAAGCCATAATTTAGCATTGTATTCTAGAAATGATGAAGGGCTTTGAGCATATGCCCAGCACACAGCATGCCATCCCCTTCATAAAGTCACCTTAGACAGACAAAGGACACCTAAGGAATTCAGCCTGCTAAGAATACACTGCATATAGTTTAATATTTAAAGACTGTAAGGTATGCATGTCCACAGCTAAATTCCACAGACAACTTAGGTACTATTTTGACAGAATTAAATCTTTTGGATCTTTAGATCAATTGTTCAGTTGTTGTGAAGGTAAAAAGAACGGACAACCTGTGTCAAAACAGACTATTCCCCAAATGGTTGTCTAAGGCTATTCCCTTTTCTAATACTTACCATGACAAATCTATACTAGTAAGGGTCAAGGATCACTGTACCAGGGCCTTGACTTCATCTGTGGCTTTTTGGAAAGAGTTGGATTCTAGAAGCTTTCTAGAAGCTGTAACTTGGTTCTCTGTACATGCGTTCACAAAGCATCATAGCTGATTCCTTCTCTAGGTCTAGATCATGCTTTGCTAAGACCATTCATCAGGGGCTTCTGCACCCGTCTCCATCCCCCTCCCAAACATAGTTAGCTGTGGTAATCTACCCATGTAGCTAAGGCTACTGCAGCAGTCATCAACATGAAGAACATAGTAAAGTTGTATAAGTTAAACTTTCCATAACAGTAGATGTTTGAATGATCTCTGCTGCAGTAGCTGCTCCATCTGCCTCCATCTGCCTTGTTTTTTATGCCAGGATGTGGACGTTTACTTTTTTGTTATTTTTAGCCTTGTCTCTTCAGGGACAAGCCTCCTTCTCTTTGTTGGAAGGAAATCTCTGAAGGGCTTTATGCCCAAACTTATCTTTTTAGTCAGTTCAGCTAGAGCTGCTGACAGTTTAAGCATGTGAACGGTGTCCTGAAGCTTTGGAAGCTGGCCAGCTGTTATAGATTTGGCATGATATAACTTATATAGCTAAGGCAAAGCCAGCAGTGATTAATATGAAGAACATCAGCTGGATAACCAGAACTGCATGTCTTCATAAAAGTTGATATCTAGTTGCAAAAATATATGCTTGAAAGATATATATTTAGGGTACTGACTCTGATAGCTCGGTGTATTTGATTTGACAAACAGACTTCTAAACGAGTAACTGCCACTAGCCTAACATGATAAAAAATGGCAGCACTGAATGAGATGAACTGTTTTTAAAGGTATGCTCAGAAAGCAGAGTGTCTGAACTGCAGCTGTCACCTGGCTGCAGGAAGTTAAACATTAGATTTAATGTTACTTCCAAGCAGCATTGCCCTAGTAAAGAAAAGTATTACTCCAGAAAATTATAAACTGCTAGCATATGTGTGATGGCATAATGAATAAGGTGTTTACCTTAACAAGCACAAAGTGTAGGGTAGGGTTTGATTCTCACATGGCCTAATTGGCTAGGCTTAAAATAGCTCATAATAGCAGTTAGCCTAGTACTAATCTATGTTAATATTTCAAGTGGTCCTTTAGTTCTAATTATTTTATATCTCATCTTTAAAATAATGCTATTCAATCTATTAAAGTAACCATAAATGATAGATACCAGTGTCTGTTGTGGAATGAGTCATAAAGCTCTTATATAAAATTTCCATATGGTACCTACCATCCTATCTCTTTTTGGAGAAGCTTTATATGAAACCAACTTTATAAAAGTTTTCCTGACTTTTGAGACAACCGCTAAAGCATTTAGGGGTTAGCATTACAGTTAAGTGCTTACTTCATAAGCAAGAGGTACAGGGCTTGATTCTTCCCAAGGGGAAATTAGGTAGGCTTAACATGGACCACAAAGGTTAGCCTACTACTTACCTATGAATATAATTTAAAGACAAAGTGATGATTGGGGATTGGTATAATGGGTTACCTTGCAAACAAAATGTGTAGGATTTGATTCTCACCTTTTAAGGCAATTGGCTAGGATTAAAATTACTTGCAAGGGCAGCTAGCCTAATACTTACCAATGAAAATGCATCAAAAATCACATTCAGATGTTGGAAATGCAGCATTCCATATCCAAACACTTTCCCCTTACATTTTGTTAAGAATAAAAAAGCAATGAACAAATAACATAAGCATTGTGCACAGATAATTTCTGTACTTTCCATGCTCTTTTGTCTTATTTAATTCTCCAGTTCCAACATGAATGCCAAATCCCAAAAGAATTTGTATGGCTGTTATTAGTTGCTGCAAATTAATTCATAACCATGTGCTGGAAATTCCCCACGCTTCCACTCTTTTTGTACTGGGTGCAATGAGTTGAACACTTGACTTACTAAGTGGAAATACTATACAGCTGATTAAATCTTTTCCAGTCCTCTAACCTGTGTTCATTGCATAATTTGATCTTGTTTTCAGAAAACCTTAACCCCAGTCTTCCAGTAATCTCTGTGAACATTTCCTTTCTGAGATGGTTGGTCTGACTCTTAATGTTCATATATGTAAGATGAAAAGGTGCTAATGATTTTTATAAATAGTGTAAGCAAACAAGTTCAACTTCAAGTACGTACATACAGTGCACGCTGCATACAATATTGATAATAATTTTTTTTAAAGTAGTCTGTGTTATCCATTCATCACCTTAATCTTATGTTATGATCTGAACACCCACAAGAGTAGAACAACTCCAAGCTTTATAACATTTGTACTTTTTTTAAGGAAACTCATTTTGCATGCATTGGAAGAAATAGTTAAAGTGCCATTGGATTAGTAGTTTACCTGTAGTGTATGGAGTGCAGTGATTATGCTCCAGTATTGCAAAAAAGACAAACCGGTTAAATGCTTCTATAGAGTGAGATCCATAACTGTTATGCACTCTTGCTTCAGTTGTTAAGATCAGGTACCATACTAGGCAGTTAAATCTGACTGTACTGGTCAACAAATGACAGCAGCAGAATTAAAAACAGATTTCTTTCTGCTTGCTGATTGCGCCATTGATCTGCCCCTGACTTTCCTTAATATAAGGCAATGTGTGACTCTGTTTCTGATGATGGTGCTTGCTAAGTGTTTTATGGCTTTGAAAGTCAGCAGAACACTCAGGGATTTATTTTTCTGTAACTAGTAGTACACAGAACAGGTAAAGCTCCATACACTACAAAGAATTATGATTGCTTCTCTGATCATAACCCTTTATTATGCGACTCAGCATGATTGCCAAAATTCACCTCTCAAGCTTCATTCTCAAGGTGACATCCATGTCTCAAACACATAATAAGTTGGTTATTATCAGATACCCAGTCATAATACTCTATATAAGGAGCATGTTCTCCAAGACTCAGTCAGGGCAGTTTTTGATGAAAGAATTAACAACTGGCATAACATTACAGAAACAGCTCTGAGTAAAGTAAAAAAAGAACTTGTTTCTTCAGTCTATGACTTTCAGCTCTGAGTAACGTAAAAAAGAAACTTGTTTATTCAGTCTGTGATTTCCTTGTTGTTTTACTTCTGAAACAGAAGCTTAGCATGACGGTATTATTTTATACCTTGACCTTTAACAACTGTATACATTATTTGTATTTTATGATGCCCCCTCATACAAATTCACCATTGGCAATGTTGAAACAAAGTAAAAACTAGAGATGTTTAAAAAAACATGAATACTGAATTACATATGCCACTTTTAAAAGCAGACATATTTATTATAAGAGAAGAAAAACTGGAATTGTATATGCAGCTAAAATATTGTAAAACATGGAAAGGTATCTTTTTAAAACATTTTCCTTATTTTATAAGATGTAATAAAAGTTCTATGTAAATATTTCTAAGTAAATATTTTCCAGTATATACTAAATGAAGTATTACCAACAGATTTTAAGATTAAATATTTTTGAGGAATGGTTATTTACAATATATAAATGATCATTTAAGAGAAAATTCAAAATATTATCAGCAATCTTAATGCTCATTTGTAATAATAATGTATTCAAATTTGATAAAGTCTGAATAATATTTTCATCACTGTCAATGAGGGTATATTTTCATTTTGAATCTTATTAATTAAATGATTATTTTTATTAAAATTAGAACCAAGAGTTATAATAATTTGTTTGTATGACCAACCAAGATAATATGAAATCTGACTAATAAATGTGCATGAACAACTGGCGCAGACTGTAATTTTTAATTGTTATTCAATACTTGCTTTCACTTCTCCAGTTTATCTAATGATTTTTGATGATAATTTTCCTATTGTTAATACTGTTATCGTGATTTATATATGAAATATATTTTATATGAAAATTGTTGCTGACTTATTGGTTTGATCATGGGTGAAAAAGTGTCCTTAGACCAGTCCACCTAGTCAGGTAACAAATAATAAAGCAAGCAAGTAAATAAATAAATACTGTATTAGTGACACTGCCTTAATACTATTTAGTTAATCCCCAGTTAGAACTCATAAGTTACCAAAGTGTTTCCACTGGTATGCTGTCTCCTCTCATGTCCTAAAGACCTGATGAATGATTGAACTGATGAACTTTCATGCTTGCTCCATTTTTAGCAGGTGAAAGTCCAACTATGACCCAGATGACCCAGGTAATGGAGCTAGTAGCTGAGGGGGTGATGAAAGTGACCAAACAAAGGCCAGCTCACCCATCCTGGGAGAGGCAGCCCAGTCTGCTGTAACAGTGACACCCAGCAGAGACTGAGCATTCCAGCAAAGCAGCATGAATGGTTAGGGACAAGCACTCACATGCAGCATGTTTGTACACTGGAACTTGAGTTTTCACGAGTGGAAACAAGCAACCTGGTGGGCAGTATCTGAGAGCCAGACTTCTCCAGTATGCCATAAGGCAAGCAGGCATTAGGACAAGAACCCCCCCCAGCCTGCTATGATGCAGCTCCCAGATCAAACATATGTAGTTCAGCAGTCTGAGGACAATGATGTGCCATCCTGCTCTTGGCGCTTTACCTGTCCGTCTGTCCAGGAACAGCCATTGTCTGTATTTTGGCACAACTGTTATGTGGAATGCATATAACCTCTACACATATGTATATTCAAGGATATCGGGAATATGTGCAAATGTGCAAGTACTGAAATAATTGTTTTTGGAAGGGGGAAGCTCCCTTACAACCCCCCACACTCCTGCTTTATTTATACATTCTCACTCTGAAGTCACTTCAGCTTGGAAGAAGAGTACTCATTAAGTGTATGAATTATGGTAGCTTTTTCTCCACTACCTGCCACCTTCAGAGAAGAATGACTACAATAACTTTGCGACTTTACACACTGCCACAATTATGAACAACTGATGACGAAACAACAACAACATAAGTAAACAGAGCTTGAGCAGATTAAGACTGAACAGAGTTCAAGCAAGTCACAAAAAACTCTGTGGTTCCCCCCCAACTCTACAAAGGATAAAGTGGCTATTGACAAATAAATAAATGATTGACGGTATCCGAGTTCCTTTAAGTCTCTTTTATGATTTTTCATTTAATATTTTGTCGCTTACAGAGTACAGAACACAAATACTGCTGTTTTAACCTGTGTCTTTTTCAGATATATTGACATTAACCCCAGTGTTCATTACTGTCATAAGTGCTTTTAAGTTCCATTGCAAGTATTACCTTTGAAGGAAGTGCTGACAAAGCCACTAATGAAATATGTCTTTTCACAGTGACATTTCATACACAATTACCATTCCATTGTTTCCTAATTATAGGAAAAGTCGAGGGAGGAAGGTGTGGTGTTGCACCTCACAATATAACATGATTTCTATATTCCCCTTTTTTAGGGGAATAGACCTCACTTAGGTGAGCAGGTAGCTCTTGTTACTGCTACTGTAGTACTTCTCTAGGGTATAACAAATTAAGACTATTATTCTGCACTCATGAAGGTGGCATGTTAATGGATCTCTGATTTGAGAAGGTTCATGTGCTCATTATTTATAATAAGCACTTAAATTATTCTTTTATTTTCTCAGAGTATTTGCTTTTGAAAAGAGGGGTGCCACAGGGATCATTGTTAGAGCACAAATTATACAATATATTTATTATAGACTGTCTTGTGGAAAAAATAAAATAAAATTCAAGCTGTTTTTTTGATTACACTGGTGATCTTAAAGCTGCAGTAGCAGTAAATTCATAAGATGCTTGTAGGAATTGTAAGAAATACATAGATAACCTGATTGCTGTGATGAAGCTAAATACCTTGGATTTAATCATCATGGATGTAAATTTCTGCACATGGGAAATAAAATCCATCAATGCATCCATTTAATAAACTGCTTGCCCCAGTGATGGTTGTGGGAGTAGC
Organism: Protopterus annectens; assembly: GCF_019279795.1. NCBI lineage: Eukaryota > Metazoa > Chordata > Ceratodontiformes > Protopteridae > Protopterus > Protopterus annectens. The sequence goes on along the minus strand of NC_056727.1, from coordinate 1,140,262,074 downwards.
AAGCTCAGCAGAGATCAGGCTTCCATTTCCATAGTACCAAACCGCAGATCATTAGGTGGGATCTTCAGGTATGACCATGCAAGCTGAGAACCATAATTTCTATGTCCTGCCATGGCTATACCCCAAGGCTTCCTACTACTGGGTTTTACCTGGTGCATCTCATCCCTAAGGCACCACAAGACATTCTCATTAAGTGCATTAAACAACCTCAACTGATGCCTTTCAGCCCAGAGGAGTATCAACTGCAGTCTGAGAGCCTCTTGGACTGATGGGCACCTCACTATGTGGGCCTTAAAAATCTGTAAAGAATGTCAGTTTTTCTGGTTGTACCTTGTGATCTCATCCTTCAGTCATTCCCCAAGGTGTGTGACTATACATGAAGATGGGAGCATAAAGTGAATTGTAAACTAAAATCTTTTGTCCTATAAGTCTGTTCTTGCTTCACCATCATAATTATGTACAATACCAACAGAACTGCAACCACTCTGCCATTCACTGCTCAACCTTCTGATCCCCATGAACTCCAATCACTCTACCATTCACTGCTCAACCTTTTGATCCCCATACTCACTTTCATGAGCATGACTCCAAGATAGTTAAACTCTTTCACTTGGGGCAGAAGGCATTTTCTCATCTGCAGAGACACTCCTGACTACTGATTTAGGAGGTGCTGATTTTCATCCCAACCACTAAACGCTCAGCGGCAAACAGTGCCAGTGCACTGCAGGGCATAATCACTTGAGAACAAAAGGCCATCATCATTTACACACAACAAAGATGCAACCCTCACATCTCCAAACTAGATACTCTCTAGAATTTGGTGTGCCTTAATATGCTGTCAATGAAAAGTATGAATAATAGGGTAAGAGCCCATATCTCTGGCAAAGTCATAATCTTATCTTTCTGGCCTCTTATTCCCATTCTGGACTCAATTACAAAATCTACTGTTTGTGGTTTAACTATCCAACCATTGCATGCCTTCCTTGAACTCTAACATTTGACCTATTTATACAAGTTGATCTGACTCCACTAACCCAAAACATTGTTCAGATTCATCTTCTTTAATAAAAGCATCTCCTTTTATCATCTGCTCCCAAGATCTGTTCTTTGTTCTTTCTTTTCCAATTACATTTTCTCCTGTGTCTTTTTATTACTATATATGGTTTAACCTATCAGCATTATTCTGTTTTCTGAGGTGTAAATTCACTTAACATAAAGACTTAATACTTTTATATATATATATATATATATATATATATATATATATATATATAAAACTGTGCATAATACCCTCTGTATTTCTTTCCTATATCCACCCAAATACCCATGCCTGATCTCATCATTCTCTCGTCAAGCACTATGCCTAACGTGCTTTCATTTGAGCATATATTCAGTATCCTGACTCAGATATATTAATCTAAGTTGCGTGACCTTATAGTATGCCTCCAGATCCATAAGTCTCAATTCACCTTGTTCCTTTTTTAGTATTAATTTTTCCCATTGCATCCTTCTCTTTCTCCTTCTCTTTCATTATCCCAAAGAAAAATAATTAATTTCCTTTTTGACATTCTTCTATATCTGATCTCTTGGTTGATATATATATAATCCTGCCCTACATAAAGATCAGTGGGACCAGAAACATCTTAATTGATTGGACCTTATTACTGATTTCTACAAATAATAGTTTCCATAGTCATACCTTACTTATAAGCATTTGATCAATCGTTTCCCACATTTTCTTGGTGACTGGCTCAATATCACATTTCAGCTAGCTTCCCAAGTATCTCATCCTGTTATGATCCACAAAAAGGGAAAACTCTGTACCAAGTCATAGGTTGAGGAATAGTTTGTTACTATAGCCATTGTTTTTTCTTCATTTACTTTATATCACGCTATAATATTAAAATATTTCAGTTTATCAAATGTAAGTTTATATCATGCTCTGGAATGGTAACACATAATGTTATGCTGTCTGCAAAAAGGACTATTTTCTCAGAAAAGAACCCACAGCTGTATAGCACTAAAAAGACTAAATTGGTTAAACTACCCCACCTATAAAGTTATCCAGCATCCATCTATTTGTCCAGCACTAAATACCATTCTGCACAACTATTTCTCAGTAAGTCATTATGATCCAATGAGCATAAACTTCTTCTGGGTATTTTCTGTACTTGTACCATGTTGCTAAGGTCTTGAACTCCTTACCAGTATCCATCAAGTCAATATCCCTCCTCCCATCCTTCATAACCATTCTGAAAGACTTCCTAGCCAAAATTGGGCTCTGTTATTGCTCAAAATAGGAAAAACTCTATCCCTAAATGTGAAAAAGCACATATTCATAACATACACCTACTTTATCTCCCTTCTTCACTCACTTCCTTACTCATATCAGCTTCTGTCCTCTGGCTTTCTCTCTAAATGTACCATAAGCCAGCTTTTCCTCTCACTTCATATTGCACTTCCTGGTTGTATTTTACTAACTTACCTTTAATTTCTCTATTAACTGGCTAAAAAAATCATTGTCATATAACTTGTATCTCAAACCAATAGGTCCATAGATTCATAGGTTCATACTAGGCTATCTGCCCTAGGGCATTTATAAGCCTAGCCAGAGTGTGTTTGGCTTTTGCCACCCATTTTAAATGAATTTTGCTATGCCCTTTTTCGAGGTTAGTATACTGTGCCTCTGTCTAACAGTGACACAGAAGTGATACCCAGGGTAAACCTACTATCTCCCATCCACTCATCAAGATTCCTCTTGAAGAGAGTCAATGAGGGACTCTGCCTAACCTGGACTGGGGTTTTATTCCAGAGTGAAGGGAGCCTCTGGGTTATGGTTTCATATTATATTGAATTTGGTATAATTATTTAAACTGTATATTTTTGTACAATTTTTGAAGATTGTAAAATTATTGCTCTTAATATCTTTTACAATACTTTGCAGCTTTTTTCCACTGGTCCTCAAATGAAAATGTGTTCCTACCCAGTTGGATTATCCCAGCAATCAAATTGCAAAAAAAGCAAGAAAGAAAGGAAGAAATTGACATTTCTCCACGTATCAGCAGTTACATTTGATTGCTGTATGTCTCTGGCTAGTAACATTAAGTATAAAGCAAAGAGGACTAGTGCAAGTAGACAGCCATACCTATTTACTCTTGTAAGACTAAATATTTTAGACAGTTCACCACTGCAAGTCATCATTGCCTGAGCTCCTCTATAAATGCTGGTTATTGATGCTGTCTATATTATTTGTGGAAACCCAAATACTTCAAAAGATCTCTTCATATTCCTAACTCTCTCTGTAAAATGCTTTTTCACCATCTAAACCTATTAACATTAATATATTATTATTGTCCAGTGCATATTTTTAAACTACTCTCAGCCTCTGCATCTTGTTCATATAGTGTATTGTACTAGTTTACCATTGCATTCATAATTTTTCCTGAGTCCATTTCTATGATATCATTCTCATAGTCTCTGATTTTAGTTATTGTCTTCGCAACCTTTTATTGCCTCAGACATTGAGCAGTTTGGTTACCCCGGAGTTATTGTCAAAAATAGTTGTTTTAAATTCATTGCTCTATGTTCACTCATACTTTCTAAGGACTCCTGTTTAGGCATTCTGGCATCTTATAATTGCTCTTTAACCTGGTATGTTCCACTTATTCTGTTTTTGCTTCTGGAAATCCCTTACTTTGAACAAGTCCTCTAGGTGCCTACTGTGACTATTATTCCATATCTCATTTGCTTTCACTGTGACCTTTTCTGAAGAAATACTGGAAAATGGCAATGTTTAATACATTAAACCTGTACTTACTTACAAAACGTAATTTGCATAGTTGCATGGTCTGACACTCTTCCTGGATGTGCTTGTATGGTTCAGTCTATTTTTCAATATTTCTTTTGATAAAGAACAGCTATCTAATCTTGCCAGGATCAAAGTTTTCACTGGACAATGTATATATTCTACTTAATTCTGTTTTATTTTCATTGCATCAATTAGCTTAAATACAGGCATATATTTCTCTAGGCATCTGTGGTATTATGGCCCTAGACAGATGTCTTGCTTATTTACTATAGTATTCCACTTTCACACTATTGCCACACATCCTTGATAAAAGACTATAACTTCTCCATTTATATCCTTTATATATTGTGTAACTGCTTTTGGTGGAATACATAGTGCAGCCAGTGTAACTCTTACACTCTGCTGACAGTCTCTTACCACTATAAATCCTCCCACCCTGTCCTTCGTTTTTTACACAAGCTTTATCCTTATATCTTTTTTCATTAGTATTAAAACCCCTTTCTTTTGCTCTCCTTCTCTCCAAGCTAAGAAACCATCGTTCTCACTTTTCTTTATAAATCTTTCATGCTGTCTATGATTCAGATGCATTTCCTGAAATTACTATCAATGCATTACTACTGTAAATAGAAGTTGGTACCTTTTCTGTTTTTTTTTTTTTCTTATCTCTAGTTCATTAATATTCCAAAGCAATAAATCAAATTGCGCCATAGTAAAGCTTTTATTGTATTTTACTCAAATTATATTCTTTGTTGTTCTGTTACAAATTCAACCTTCATATCACTTTTTGAAGCACTTTATAATTTTTGTGTAATATGGTCTCAACTGACCCCAATCTCTTATTAGAACACATATTTTCTTCCCTACCCAAATATAAACAGTATATTAACTCTGTATATTTTTGTAAAGTAATACAGCTGATGTCCTATACAACCCACCAGTGTAAAGCATCTTTCAATGCTTGCAAATCACACAAATTCTAATTTACTTCTTTGCACTCATTGGATTGGAGAACAGCTGTTATAAATCACCAATATGTTTACTCCATTTGTTGCAAGAAGTATCTTAGATACTGCAGCTGTTTTTGCTTTACTATCTAGATGCAGTGGTGTTGCTACCCTCTTGCTTCTCTAGGAAGGCAAACTGCATTCCAAGGACACTGGAGATACACAGTCAACAGAATGAGAACAAATGCAGCAACAAGATGAAACTATAGTTTCTGAGTAGTAACTTGTAGTTACTGAGCTCAATTATTTTTAGTACATTTTTCAGTGTGTATGTTTTACATTTCAGTTATACCATTCTCCTACAATTAACCAACTTCCCTCAGTCAGTGTTTTTAGAGCATCATTTTTGTGAATCTTACTATCTAGTCTACTTTCAGTTAAAATGTTTTTCTCATTAGTTTTGCATGTAATCCTAGATATAAAGCTTGCGTTACCAGAACTAATGCCATACAGGAGTGTATATTGGTTTCCATCACATAAAATATTAGTTTCCATTTTCATTCATCATTCATTTACTTTGCCCCCTCACATTTTCTCCCCACTGTCATAGCACCTTTATCAAAACCAATATATCACAATTTTTCAGTTTGAAAATAAGGACTTCTATCAGGCAAGATGAAGTACAGCCCCCCCCCCATTCAGTTAGATATAAACTCTGTCTTTATTAGAATATAAATACAGTTTACAGTTTGAGAACAGGGGCTTTTATCAGACAGTATGCAGTATAGGCACACCCCATTCAGTTAAATATAAATATTCATTTTTATGTAAAATTTTGACATATTATACTTACATTATTATATTTATATTAATCAAATAATTACTTTCTATATACTACTTACTGATTTCAGTGAGTCATACAGAATGCAACTCATATTTTTTAACTATATTATATTCTTTTCCATATAAACATTTATCTTTTTCAAGTAGTGTCCTTATTCCATATTCCTGATTGCAATTTTTTATAGTCTTCCACATTTTGAAACTTTGTTTAATCTCCTTTGTTTTATCCATCATTCTCTTTTGGAAAACAGGAAAGAGCTTCGCAGAAAATCTCTCTAGTGCAGTGTTCATAACTTTTCTGCACCTGATGATTGATTACTTCCATTCCGTCCTGTTAGTTTGTGTTTGCAAGGAAAAGTCATCATCCACATAAACCCTTATGTCTCCAGCCTATAAGAGCATACCTCCACGAAACAGAAAAATTCCTCCTTCAGACGATATTTCTGTAGTTTAATCAGTATAGGTCACAGCTTCTTTCTCAGCCTCAAATTGGGAATATTTACTCTATGTGTGCTTTCTATTTCAATAACATCCATAGAAAATCCAGTCCCTGTACTGAAGAATTTTCTCATAAAGTCTTTATTATTCTTTTTATCAGCTTGTTCTGGTACAGCTGTAAACTTCCAGCTGTCTCTGTGTGACCTTAACTCAAATTCAGACAGTCTTCTGTGTCATTTGTTCATATTTTAATTGCTGTTCTTCCATTTTTACTTTCATCTGCTTTCCAGCAATTTACATATCAACTATTTCCTCTGAATGCCTGTTAACATTTTTCCTTTTTCTTTTAGTTTTCTGTTATTTCTCTCTATATTATTCTAATGGGGACTCATTTATCTTGAAAATCTCAGAGTGCATTTGGTCAGTCTTTCTCTCTAGGGTGACTGAAGATATTTCTTCTTCAGCTTCCATTACTATCTGCTTTTTCCAGCTCTGCTCCACCACATTGCTTTCAGTCTCCTTCTAACTTTTCAAAGTTGCTCTAACTTTTACTTCACTTTTTGTTTTCCTTGTTGACATTCTGGACAATTCAGATATCAGTTACTATTAAATATTTATAGTAGTTGTACTGGTATGGGCAAGTGCCAGCTTAACCCACTGGAGTTTTGTAAAGAATGACATGTCCTTTGAATATCAAACTGATTTCTACAAGATGCTTGTGCTGAAAATGTATTTGTGAGGTTTGCATGTGTTAAAATGCATCAACAGTACACCCTGCTGAAATGAAAAAAAGGTACATGTATTATTGTAACTGAATTAAATGTATAAGTTTTAATAGAATATACTGGGCCAGCAATGGTTAACCAGCTATCTTGCTTTATGAAAAATAAGGGAAATGCAAATGAGCTGTTAAACCATTAAAACAGCACCCTGCAGTGCTGAATAGGACTGGAGATGCTAGGTTTGGAAAAATCCTTTGTTCATTAGCTCAGTAAAAAGAGGGGAAGCTCCAGGCACTGCCATAAACATTTAGATGTGTATTGTAGCTGTCTATGCTACATTCCTGTCTCAGCTTCAAAGGGGGATACTGTGAGAACCTAGAGTCAGGTGACCAGATGAGGTCATCCTGCCAGCCCTCTTGGAAATTATATTTTAGATGTTACAAAGTGAAATCTCATAGTATAGAGTATTCTGTTTGGGGCATGACTAGAAAGACTGCACATGCATTTCATCTTGCCTTGCCCAAGTAAGTTATTAGGGAACAGTAAATTCTTCTAGATTCAGTCAGGAATATAGTGAAGCTTAGTTTAGGGATTGTTTTTCTTTATTTGTATGAGTCTGTCCATAAATGTTGCTTTCAATATTTTCTGTAATTTGAACTCTGTGGTTTACTGTAAATATATATTCAATATTTTTATGTTCTTTTATAATATTATTTATTATTAAATATATTTAAAACTTTTATTGTGACTGGTCCTTGTAGAAAGTATATAACCTTTGAGAGTACTTATAATTATTTGATGATAATGTGTGGGCCATTACACAAGGCCTAGCTGTCTTGGTCAACTACTATCATTTGTATTAATATTAACTTCAGACAGTATAATTGGATACCCTTTGTAAGAGCCTTATAGTAACTGACTGGTGGCAGTGAATCTACCTTATAGTCTGGGCAGAAGGGGTCATAGCTAGTAAACCTTTGCCAGCCTTTTCTAGGTGTGTGTGTGTGTGTGTGTGTGTGTGTGTGTGTGTGTGTGTGTAAATTAAATGTTAAATAGTGTGTGTCAGCTACTTGGGGTCAGGACACGAAGCACTGGGTTCACAGAGAGGGTGCTGGAGGATATGGCTTGGACACTCAGCTGAGGACTTAAACCTACAGCTGTACCAGTGGGGAGTCTTATTGGGGACCTGGAGGGAGACATAAATAGAGACATCCAGACCCTGGGTTGAGTGTGTTCCCTGTGTGTTCTTAAGGGAAAGTGTACTTGATGCAGGGAAGTCTGCATCTGGAAATACCAAGTGTATCCATTTGTATGCCAAGAGCACATCCCTCTCCAGTGTCAGTGGTGAGGATTCAGGCTCCTTGATTACTGGCCCAGTGTGGGTACTTCGCATATTGGTTGGCAGTGGTGGGGCCATCACATGCTAACATATTGGTGGCAGGGGTGGCCATCACATATTGGTAGCAGTGGTGAGACCATCACATGCTCACAGTAGTTTGCAGGCATTTGCTAATTTAAACTGTTCACTACCACGAGCTCTGTTTTTCGCTGCTTACACTACTGCTGTCATCTTGAAAACCAAGAGGTTAAGTAGTTTGGCAATAAACCCTTCTATTACCTTTCAATTTAGTCATGGTTCCCTGAGAGTACATTTAGGGTAAAAGTAGGCTCCAGTTTTTATGATTCATGTATATTAACTTGAGATATTCCTCAGAGTTCAGTCCTGGGCCCATTTATTTTTAACATTTTTATAACCATTTTCATTCTTTCATCTAGCCAGATCTGGTTGGCCAAGTTTGCTGGTGATATGTATATAGACTACTACTTAGGATCATAGGATCACAGGAAGTTACTAGGGTATTGGCCATGAGGCCCTTACAAGCCTATCCAAGAATTTAGCCCATATTCCAACAAGTCAGCACCCTATGCCATTGTCCAGCAGGGAAACAGGTGGAATCCCAGGAGTGTATTTTCTGTTCCCCCTCCAGTTATCCAGGTTGCGCTTAAAAATGTTTAATGAAGTACTCTGCTTTACATGGAGAGGGAGTCTATTCTCCAAAAGGAGGAGTCTCTGGGAAACAAATCGGTCCTGCCAGAAAGTCCTATTGATGTCACAGACTAGGTTGAGTTCACGCGTGTGGGTTACTCGAGTGGAGCTTGACTTGTGGATATGCAGCAGTACCATCAGGGCAGGGTCTGAGATTGCTTTGTATGCCAGACAGAGGTCACCTCTGAGGAGTTTGTAGGATCCTGAGTAGAGGGACAGGGCTTTTAGCCTATCTGTGTAGGGCAGATGTTTGAGGCCCTGGATTCTCCAGGTGAGGCACCTCTGTGGTCTCACCAGCTGCTGCATGTGCTTTGTGAGGTACATGCTGAAAGGGGCATTGTACTCAGTAATGGGTCTTGTAAGGGAAGAATACAGGGATATTATGACCACCTTGTTGAGATACCCTTACTAATGAGGTGGGCCATGTAGAAAGCTTTCCGTACAACGGAGGCAATATGGTGGTCAAAAGTAAGTTTGCTATCAACCTAGGTGCCCGAGTCCCTCACAACTGATTGCGTGCTTAGTGCCTTATTATCAATGTGATAATTTGTGGGGATGTCACTCACCCCAAAAGGGATGATGATGCATTTTTTGGCATTCAGTTTGAGGCCATGTTTCTGGCACCAATCATTTGTTTGGGTGAGACCCTCTAGAAGGATGTCCACATCACTAGGGGAATTGACGACAGCACCCAGCTTGCAGTCATCTGCAAACTTGGTCAGCCATAGTCCACTAGATTTGTCCTGCACCTCTAAGAAGTATATCCTAAATAGCATAGGCCCCAAGACCGATCCCTGGGATACACCGCTTGTTACAGGTCTACTACTTGAGGTGGCTCCTCCTGTTTTGACTAGGTGGGTTCTATCAGTGAGCCAGTTTGCTACCTGTCTGGTAACATATTGATTGATGCCTAGTTGAGAGAGTTTATGTATTATACCTGAGTGGGGAATAGTATTGAAGGCCTTGGTCAGGTCAAGGTAGGTGGTGTGCACTGCCTTCTCCTAGTCTATGGCCTTGGTGACTGTCTCAAAGAAGTCGACCAAATTTAACAGGAGTGACCTCTCCTTGACAAAACCAAATTGTGTGGGATCAAGTGTCTGGAGGTTGCCAATGTCCTTGTTAATGAGGTCCATGATAATCCACTCCATGGCCTTGCAGATCAGGCTAGTTAGGCAGATGGATCTATAATTTCCTGGATCAGTGGACACTCCACCTTAGTCCAAAGGGATGGTAGTAGCTGTCCTCCACTGGCTGGGGTGAAGCTGGTACTCAGGCTTTGGTTGAATAGGGTGCCTAATAGTGCTGCAAGTTCCTGCCTGAGTTCATGTAGAATGCAACCTGGGTTGTTATCAGGTCCCATGGAGGCTGTATTTTTTGCCTTTGAGAGGGCAGTGATGACTTGCTCCCTAGAGATAAGGGAAGGGGGGCAGGTATTGGGGATGTCCTGTTTTACTGATGGAGAGGACAGAGGAGTGAAGTTTTCACTGAACCTGTCTGCCAGCAGGTTGGCTATATCTACAGGGTTTGCATATGTGGTGTCCTTGACCACCAGTTATGAGCAGATCTGGGTGCTTCCCTTGAGATTGTGGACATATGTGACCTACCGTGATGTGAAACATCTCGATAGGTCATTAGTTTCTACAGACATAGGCAGAATGGAAGAGTAGTCAGCTGAAGCCAAATTTGAAATTAACATCATTAAAAGTGCTGCTAGGTACTCTGGCAGAAACAAGAATGTTTGCTACATGCTATTGTTAGGAATACACTTTTAGCTGCACACTGTTGTAAGGACTAAGGAATTGCCATTTCCTTTGATCTTTCATTAATTTTCCACATCCAAAATGTTTGTAGTAAGGTCTATCATTCATTTATTACTAAGATCTGTATCTTCATATTCAACTTAAGTATTGATCTCATTGCATAAAATTTTAATAATGTATTTGCTGAATATAGTATTTTTTGTATTTATAAATGCATCCAAATAAAAAATGAGCCATATCCAGTTGAAATTTAGAAGATTATTTCTAGAACTTAGGGATCTTGGAGTATGCGTGTCAACTGAAGCAAAACATGTACTCAGTAAGTTATGGATTATTGAGAAGTAACTTCATTAATTCATTTGAAGCATTTAATCTAACTATTTTAAAACATGGTAGAAACACTAGCATCAACAGTCATTTATTTTTGGGGGATAACACTAGAAATAAGCTGCAAAAAAGTAGAGGCTTTAACATAAGGTCAGCTAAATTATAAAATAGATTATCATTCTTGATTTGGATTGATATATCTGGCTATATATAAGAACAAATTGGATAACTATTACGGGAAGTTTAAATTTAAATATATTAGTAGTTGGCTGCAAACTCTTTAATGGCTGATATTGATGCATGTGTCTGTTTGTGACCTATGAAAGTCTTGCCAGATCAGAAATGTTTAATTGCTAAAGTGACTTTATCTAGAGAAATGGAGTCAATCCCACCAATTTCTTCTAGCACTACCTCTGGGCATGTTTATGTTGCTCAACAGCGCCTCAAAATGTTCCTTTCATTTTCTGATAATGTCTCCAGTTGAGTCAGCATTTCTCCATCATTGTTTCTTTCTGAGAATAGCATGGCTAATATCATGTCTCCTCCCCAAGGTTGTTGCATGCTTTTTTTTCAAACGGTATTCTCCATAGTCTCACCACGGTCTTCCCACATCTGGATATTCACTTCCATGACTGCCACAGCTGATGCTTCATGGCCTGTCAGTATCTACCTATCAGATCTAAAGTTAGTCATACTAGCAATGTATGTGAGAACTCTTTCTTTAGTTAGATAGATTCCCTCACTGCTGCTGTGCACCACTCAGCACAGTTACACCATAATGTGCACCAAACATCTTTTAGCTACAGTTCCTAATTACTGCATCTTGTACTGACATCTTCAACAGGGTCCATTCAGGCTCTATATGATAAGAATTCTTTTGGAGGTTGAAACTGAACACAGTTAGGCATTTCAAGGGCCACTCTTTATAGGTTTGACTTTATCAGGTCTGTTCAGCTGCCAGTTTGGTTGTTTGTCCCAAATAACCACCAAATGGTGACCAGTTAGACGCTCAGCCTCTCTTTTGATCTGAGTGTCCAACACATATGTTGTCAAGTGTGATGAAATTATTCTATAACCAATTATCAGCCTTTATGCATTCATTATTAATTTGTTAAAGTACTAGGTATAATTATGATCTGCCATGTATATATCAACATGGTGTTCATTGTGGACAACCCATGACTAGTACAGACGTTCAATAATAATTCTCCATTGTCCATTTGTTTTCACAGCAGTCAAGTCATTCCTCCTAAACATGCTCTGCCAAGTATCTCTAGCATTCTATATGTGAGTAATGGAGTTCCCCAGTGAAACTACAGAGTGACTAAGCAGTACTCTGTTAAGCACAACTTCCATAATCTACAAGATAACTGACACATGGAGAAGGTGTCTATGTCACCAGTGTGTGAGTAACCCTGCTCACTGTTGCCCTTATGTTATGTCTGTTATGGTTTGCTGTTTTTCTCTGCCCTGTACAGCAGTACTCAGTGTACAATAACTAGTCTGTATCCCATGTCACCAGATGTTCCAGCCTATTGACTACATGAAGACTGTCATGACTCTTCAGGACATTATCAGTCTACTTAATGACTTCTTATGGATGATACTATCTCAGATGGATGTGAGTCCTCCTCCTGGATCCTCTGTGACTCAATTATCTAATGTGTATCCATTTGGATGTTGTTCTTTTGTTTCTTTTGTTATTCCTATGTTTTTTTGGGTCTATATTATATTCTCGAACACTTAAAAAAGCAAATGCTGGTTGATCGAACTTATTTTCGTGAAACTGCAAAATATCGCAGCAGCAGAAACTCGAATTTTTTCCTAGGGAAAGAATTTGGTTGTCTGTTTCTGTTGCTTTGGTATTTTCAGTGTTATGGTGGAAAGTTACCGGTCAGATTCAGGTAAGTGTGCGATTGTGTGGATGTGAGTGTTAGGGTGATTTAGGTGAGTTAGGGTTAGGGCTCGGGTTAGGTGTGTGTGCGATTGAGTGGACATGCGGGTTAGGGCGGATTTAAGTGAGTTAGGGAGTGGGTGAGGTGAGTGTGCAATAGTGACGGACCTTAGAGTTAGGGTTTGGGTTAAGGTAAGTGGGTAGTTAGTGGTGTGTGCATAGTTTAGTGTAGGGTTAGGTATCAGATTTTAGGTGTATGTGTGTAGATTTCTGTTTGTTTGGTGTGCTTGTGTTGTGTGTATGTGTTTTGGATCAGCGATTTTTTTCCCTGGGAAAAAAATCGCTGATCTGACAGTTCGAGATTGTAAGCTTTCGTTTAAATTAGGTCGATCAATCAGCGTTCGCTTTTTTAAGCGTTCGATGATATAATATAGACCCATTTTTTTAGCCTTGTTTCTGCCTGTGAAGATGTGTTTTATATCAGCTGTTACTTTTTGACATATAATACTGAGTCTTTTTTAAGCATTAGCAGTAGCCTGTATAGTAGCAATCACTAAAGCCACAACAAAAACAACACCATGCATCTCATACAAGCCTACACCTAATGGTATCTCAATTACAGAGCCAATAAGGCAAGCATACACTTTACCTGACACTCTTGTCATTGGGTCCAGGCTGGTCAAGGAGAAGATAACAGTTAGTTACTTATCTGGAGCCAGGATCTGCATTCTCACTCACACACTCATGTTACTGCATCCCAGGTACTAATATGATTCTATCATAGTCCATGTGGGTACAAATGACCTCAGACATACCACACTGGAATATATGAAAAAATGCATCTCTCAGAATATGTGTCACAGATAGGTATGAGCCTTGCGTTGAGTAGAATTCTACCCTTACCAAGGTTGATGCCACAGTACAAACAAAAAATGATTGATTTTAATAATTGGCTTAGTTTCTGGTCTTACTCCAGTGGGATCCAATATCTGCTAACATGGGAGAACATGGCCAAAAGATCACATTGCTTTGCAAAAGGATGGGTTGGACCTGTCCCCCATGCTTTTGGATATTGGTTAAAACTTTATCCACCCCTTAGAGCCTTTTGTAGGCTATGCCAAAAAGACAAAACTACCAACAAATGTCTACAAGCAACCTTAAAAAGTTACTACTCAATGCATGGAGCTATATAAAAAAAAATCCACATCCTTCGAACCCTCCTGACTCTGGAGAATATAGACATCTGTGCCTTGAATGAGACTTGGTTTAAATCCATAGAAAGTACTCTCATAAGGCTACAGTGCCTTCCACACATTTAGACCAAAAACAGCACAGACTGAGGTCAGAGACTGAGGTGTTTTGATCTATTTTATTAACAAATATACCTCCAGGGTGGTTGAACAGGACGATACAGTGGAGCACATCCACATGCAAGTCACCACAGGTAAGGTACCTCACCATATCATGGCTGGCTACAGGTCATCATCTATGTCCCTAGTGTCTCATGACTCTTATGTAAACCTAATAGAGGTGCTTACTATCCAATCAAACACCCTATTCATGGGTTGCTAACTACCCCTCTATAAAGTGTGAAATGTACACTGCCTCAATCTCACAGGCACAACTCTGTCTTTGCTTTACTAACACAAACACCCTGGAACAGATAGTGCATGCTCCAGCCAGAGGATCAAACATACTAGATCTGGTACTCATCAACATGTCAGAGCATTGCAACAGCCCCCCCCCCCCCCATGTCATGTCCTCAGTTGTGAGGTTGGATCACAAAGCTGTCTCATTTGAAGTAAAAGTCAATCCAGAAAATCCAGCTAAACCAGTAACAGTTAGGAGCTATTCAAAGGGAAACTGCATCATATTGACAGTTTGTCAAAATTCAAGCTCCCCCCCCCCCAACCCTGAGCTACATATGCAGAATTATTCAGCATCACTTTACAAACATATGAATGGCTGCATAGAGGCTACTGTACCTACCAAAAATAAATGCAAAACAAAAACTAAAACAAACCCCCCCTCTTGGAATTCTCACCTAAACAGGGTATATTATAAAAGAAGAAAACTCATGGCAAAAATAAGGAAAAGCAACTCCCTTAAAGACAAATGCTCTCTTATACAACTAAACAAGAAACTAAGGTCTAATTAAATACAACAAGGCCAACTATGATATCAAGCTAGCTTCTCAGGCTAAGGACAATGAGAATGCCTTCTTTAGCTTCATTAAGAACCTTAGAGGTAACACACAACAGTGTGCTGAACTGGTGAATGGTACCATGTACACTGAAAAGGGTGACAGCAAATCTACTGGCTGTTAAATTTAGCTCAGATTCACCCCCCTCCCACTCCCCTCCAACTCCACCAGGTGAAATCCACTCCAGCATACTGTCCCAAGCTATCAGCAGGGACCAGGTGCTGGTAGCACTTACTAAGGCCAACACACCACCTATATGGGTTGTGACAACATCACCGATTGCCTCCTGAACAGTCTAAAACATGAACTATCAGGACCACTTGAGGCACTCTTCAACTACAGCCTTGAAACAGGCTACATTCCAAGTGAATAGAAGACTATGACTGTCATTCCCCTCCACAAGGGCAGACCATTAAACTTGCTCAGGGAACTACAAATCCATCAGTCTAACAAGCCTAATATGCAAAGCCATAGAACAAATTATAATGGAAATTATAAATAAGGACATTGGGAACCTACAGACACTGGACCCATCCAATTTGGTTATGTTAAGGGACAGTCATGCGAACTTAACCTAGTAGACTTCTTTGAGAGAGTCATCATGTCAATACGCAAGGGTAAAATAGTGCATACAATGTAGTATCTTGACATGGTTAGGGCATTTAATACAATATCCCATTCAGGCATTGCTAACAAGCTCTCTGAGCAAGGTGTAAACCCTTACATAACTTGCTGAATTGCCAGCTGGCTCACAGACAGGCCCAAGAAGTCAGGATTGGTGAGATCACCTCCACCAAGACACCAGTCACCAGTGAAGTATCACAGAGTTCCATGTGGGGCCCTGTTCCTGTCTGCCATCTACATTTTGGCAGTAAATGTTAACTTTAAAGGCCTCTGGCTCACCAAGTTTGCAGATGACTGGAAATTGATAGCTATTATAGATTCCCCCAAGACACAAACATCTTGCAATTTGATTTAACACAGACAGATGACTGATGCCAAGGTCATGGCCTAAAACTCAGTGCCAAACAATGCACTATAATACCCTTTGGGAAACTGTCAATGCAAGTTAATCAATAAAATGCTCCTTAGATTTGACCCAGAAGCAAGGGATATGAAGACATATGTATACAGCAATCTGGCCTCCGACCAACATGCAGCCAAGTATAGTAAGAAAATCATTCTATGTCGCCCAACTTGTAAGTAAAGTTATGGCAACCCAATGTAAGGAAGTTATAGTGCCACTCTACTTGGCCCTTATCAGACCTATCATTGAATACAGTGCCCCCTTTGGCATATATCTAACCAGACACTTGCAACAGTTGGAACACCCAACAAAGGTTTCTCACAAGGAGAATTCAGGGCTGGAATACTCTGTCCTAAACTGATCACCTAAAGGCTTTGTCTGTTCAGTCAGTCTCCTACTGGCTGCTGAGGGGGGATCTTTGCCTAACTTACAGGGCTTCCTCAGACTCAGCCCTGATGGATCTGTTGCACATATGCAAACGAACCAGCACCAGAAACGCTAGATACATGGATCTGAACTTCACTTGCTACATAAGGGAATGTGATGGAGAGACAGATATATGTCCCAAAGGAACTCTGTACTATGCAATAGGCTCACCAACCATGTCAAACTGAGTTCAGCCCTGACTCTATTCAAACAAAACCTTGACAATTGGATGGGGGCTGGGAAATCATAAATTTACTCCTGGTTTGGTTCCATGTCCTTTATAGACATAGGCCATCAATAAAAAAGTATTATCTGAACCAACACCCTTCCAACAAATCCTTAGCTTCCTGCCTACTATCATGCCTTCCCCCACATGACACTTGGGACCCAAATGGTTTGGAGTGTGTGGCTAGGCTTATAAGGGCCCTAGTGATCATTAACCTAATAACAGCTTATGAAACTATGAATGCAACTTTTACACTACTTACTTTTTAGCTGCCCACTATTAATCAGTCCAGTTAAACCAAGAACATACTTTTATGTCTATCAGCTGGGCTATTATGGGTCATGCCTAAAAGCTGAAGCAGAACAGAAAGTTTCTAGAATAGACTCCTACCTCTTCTAACTCCCTTATCAATTAATACTGTTAAGTACTGTTCCACAAATCACCTTGAGGATAATAGTCCCCCACTCTTACATATTTGGAATGTATATTTCTACCTCAAAAATGTTTCTTATTCAGCCAGTGTCACAGTACATTCTAAGAAGATCAGTACTGCATACATTTCTGTGCCTCCTTTGGCAAATGGTACCTTTTTAACCCACCAGATCTTTTTCAGCTGAGTCATAATTTACTGAGGATTATTTACTGACAATATAGGACAACCTTTAGAAACAATCTATGCAATCTGTGGAATGCTGTGCCATTTGGGTGAATATGTGCTGACTGTTTAGTAAAATTCTGTAGAAGACTCTGCACAAAGCCCAGAATACTGGAAAACACCAACACCATACTCTAATCACGTAAGTGCAGCACTTTTTTGTGAGATATTAATGTGAAAGAAGGTTATGATATTATAAAGTAAAAGTAAAAAGTGGACGGACATACTAATAAATATTAAAGGCTGTAAGATGAGATGCTACCTTCCAGAGTAGAAATGATAGATTAAAGCATGCCACCCATCATGAATGCCATGCTGCAGTGAATCACAGTATACAGGCAGGTTCAGTGGCAACCCTGATGGCATCCATTTTTGATGCTGCAGGAGCACATGGAACAAGTCATCAGTTGATACTCGTTAGACAGGGCACTGGTGCAGAGGGTGAGCAACATATGTCAACCACTTATGACATCACAAAGACTCTGGATATATCCCATTCCCATGGAAACTATGATTTGCATATCCACTCTGATCTTAGCATCAGTAATTTCCTAGTGACACGAGTGATACAGATGGTGTGACACAGGATGTTTCCTCTAGGATCCTGATCGCTTCCTTTGCATTTTACTAGGGAAATACATCTGATTCCCACAGATACCAGCAGACCAATATATCACTAAGAGATAGTTGTATAACATTGCTCTACTGCCAGCAGCTTTAGGTGTCCAGACTTTATGTATGCTGTCATACAAGGACCAGAAAGTTCTAATGGTAAAACTGATCTCAATCAGAAAGGATTTCATGTAGAAAACTGCCAGGTGGTGTGTAGCACAGATGGTATTATCATGAATGTCTACATTCATTACCTGGGCAGCATGCATGATGCATGTACATGTGGGCACATAGCTCTCAACTGTCCAAATTTTTGCAGAATGTCCTGATTTTTGCCTCACATTTTTGGCCTATTCCTTATAAAATGTGTGCTTTTTATTGGCAAATCACTGAGGACTGAAGTCAATAAATTATGACAAACATTTAAGTTTCAGAGTTCACAGCATTCAGAAAATGCATGCTAACACCAAACCCTTTATGCTAGCAACTTTCTAAGTTTGTAAGAGGAGTATTTACAATTTGCCATTATTTTGGGGTCTGTCTCCCCATTATTTTTAGTTTTATCCAGATTTCTTGTGCTGAGAGATTTTGAGGTATGTGTGGCACATTTCTTACTGCACCATCTCTTCTGAGGTGTGCAGATTACAAATAACCATCTGACAGATATATAATCATTAAGTGCAATGGCAGTATGCAGAACACAGTATCTGTACATTAACAGGGAGTATACCAATAAGGGGATGTGGGGTACTCCCCAGAGCTGTGGCAATGACACCTATCCACCAAACAGCCACAGCTAAAACAGCAGATTAGTGATCCAGCAATGTACACAGCCCACCAGATCAGTAGTGTAAAGTCCTCTTGTGAAACTATGTAGTAAATGATAGAGAAAGCCCCCACAAATATTTATTGTTTGTTCCACACTCCATACCCTGATAACACAGGAGCATGCAGGCTAGCTATGCTCCAAAAAGAGAAAAAAATAATAATGGCTACTATCAAACTGGAAGGACTACAGCTAGGAAGAAACACAAAAAACAGCCACAGGCAACAACAGTGTTAGTGTGAGTCTAGTATATTATGGCACAGATTAAGAGACCATGGCAAGGTAAATGTGCACGAGGCACACAAAGACAAATTATGCAAAAAAAGGAAATACCATGCTACATACATGCACATTGACCAGCATATGACCTATGCACAATGTACATCAGACTTTATCATAGGTTCATAGGTTCATAGGTTCATAGGTTGGTACTAGGCTATCAGCCCTAGGGCCTATACAAGCCTAGCCATAACAATTCCCTGGCTATTTCTTCCCACATTATTTACTTTCCTGGACCCCTGTCTAGCAGGGCGACTGACGTGATCCCTGGGGTGAATTTCCTTTCTCCCATCCAAACGCCAAGGTTCCTCTTGAAGAGGTCCAAAGAGGCACTCTGCTTGACATGTATGGGCAATCTATTCCAGAGTCTGGGGAGTCTCTGGGTCAGGAACCTATCCCTCCAGCATGTTTTGTTTATTGTGATGACAAGGTTTAGATCCCTGGAGCGTGTAGCTCTGAGGGATTGGGATTTCTTTAAGTGTAGCATGTCCAACAGCTCTGGGTTTGACATGGCCTTGTATGTTAAGCAGAGATCGCCTCTGAGTAGATGATATGTGACAGAGTATAGCTGGAGTTTTTAAGGCGTCAGCATAGGCATCTGCTTTAGGCCTGTGATTCTTTTAGTGAGGTATTTCTGAGGCCTTTCCAGTTGTTGCAGATGTCTTGAGAGGTACATACCAAATGGGGCGTTGTATTCTATAATGGGTCTAATGAGGGATGAGTACAGTGGGACAATGACCTCCTTTTTCTGGATGAAAAGCCCTTCGTGATGAGGTGTGCCACATAGAAGGATTTCCTGACTGTTGTGGCGATGTGGTTATCGAAGGTGAGACCACTGTCCACCTGTGTCCCTAAGTCTCTTATCACACTTTCTGTGTTTAGTGTACTGCCACTTATATGGTAATTCATGGATACATGTTTTTCCCAAAGGGGATAACAATACATTTCTTGGCATTGAGCTTGAGCCCATGGCTCTGGCACCAAGCATCTGTTTCTGTAAGGCCCTTTGTAGAGTATCCACATCATTTGGGATTCAATAATGGCTCCCAGTTTGCAGTCATCTGCAAACTTTGTTAGCCAGAGTCCTTAGTGTTGACCTGTACTTCAGAGAAGTAGATGCCAAACAAGAGCGCCCCAGGACTGAACCCTGAGGTACTCCACTTGTCACTTGTCTGGAGCTGGATTTGGAGTCGGCTACTTTTACAGTGTGGGTTCTATCAGTAAGCCATTTAGCAACCCATTGGGTGACATAGGGATTAATACCCAACTTAGTAAGTTTATCTATGATTCCAGAGTGGGGATGGTGTCAAAGGCCTTGGCAAGGTCTAGATAGGCTGTGTGGACCACCTTACCCTTGTCCATGGCTCTGGAGACTGATTCAAAGAAGTCAATCAGGTTCAGGAGACAAGATCGGCCCTTCACAAACCCAAACTGGGTGGGGTCCAGTGTTTGAAGGTTGCCAATGTCTTTGTTTATAAGTTCCATGATAATACGCCCATGGCCTTGCAGATAAGGCTTGTCAGACTGATGGACGGTAGTTTCCGGGATCCAAGGTGGATCCCCCTTGTGGATTGGGATAACTGTAGCTCTGCCACTCAGTGGGCACGAAACCTGAGGTGAGGCTATGATTAAACATGACACTTAGGTGATGTGCCAGTTCATATTGTAGTTCATGTAGTACACAGCCTGGGATGTCATCTGGTCCCATGGATGCTGTATTCTTGGCTTTAGAGAGTGCATTTTGTACCTGTTCATAGGTTCATAGGTTCATAGGTTCATACTAGGCTATCTGCCCGAGGGCATTTACAAGCCTAGCCCATAGTTTTGTGGCTTACGCCACCCCTTTAGTATGGGGAACTATACCCATTATTTTGCTGTGCCTCTGTCGAGCAGTGACACTGAGGTAATCCCTGGTTTATATCTGCGATCTCCCATCCATTGGTCAAGATTTCTCTTGAACAAGGCCAGCGAGGTGCTCTGCCTCACATATACCGGGATTTTATTCCACAGCATAGGGAGTCTTTGGGTGATGAATCTATCCCTCCAGCACGCCCCTATTAATAGCCGTGTCGAGGTTTAAGTCTCCGCCCTTGTGGCTCTGACAGATCTAGATTTTTGAGGTGAAGCATATTCATCAAATCTGGGTTTGACATGGCCTTGTATGTTAGGCAAAGGTCACCTCTGAGCAAGCGGTAAGCGACTGAATAGAGCTGGAGTTCTTTCAGTCGGGCAGCATAGGACAGATGTTTGAGACCCTTTATCCTTTTGGTGAGGAACTTTGTGGCCTCTCCAGCTGCTGCAAGTGTCGGGTCAGATACATTCGAATGGGGCATTGTACTCAATCATTGGTCTGATGAGTGATGAGTATAGGGAGACTATGACCTCCCTTGATCTAGATGAGAATCCCTTCATGATAAGGTGGGCAATGTAGAAGGTCTTCCTAACTACTTTAGCTACATGGGTGTCAAATGACAGACTACTATCAACCTGGGTCCCCAGGTCCCTGATAACTACTTCTGTGCTCAGTGGATTGCCACCTATTTGGTAGCTAGGGTAAACCTTGTTTTTCTCGAAGGGTATGACTATGCATTTTGGCATTTAACTTTAGGCCATGGCTCTGGCACCAGTTATCCGTTTCTGTGAGACCCTTCTGAAGGATATCTGTGTCAGATGTGTTTTCTACTATGGCGCCCAGTTTGCAGTCATCTGCAAACTTTGTCAGCCATAACCCTCCTGTGTTTGCTTGTACTTCAGAAAAGTAGATGCCAAACAAGAGTGGGCCCAGGACTGAGCCCTGTGGTACACCACTTGTGACAGGCTTTGAGTCTGACATGGCGCCAGCAACTCTGACCCTGTGGGTTCTGTCATGAAGCCAGTTTGCAACCCATCTTGTGATGTATGGGTTAACATTTAAGCTGATGAGTTTTTCAATGATACCCGAGTGGGGTATTGTATCAAGGCCTTCGCCAGATCGAGGTAGGCTGTATGGACTGCCTTTCCTCATCAATGGCTTTGGTGACTGTTTCGAAAAAGTCAACCAAGTTTAGAAGGCATGATCTGCCTTTGACAAAGCCAAACTGGGATGGATCCAAAGTCTGCAAATTCCCTATGTCTTTATTTATGAGGTCCATTATGATCCTCTCCATGGCTTTGCAGATAAGGCTTGTCAAGCTAATGGGCCGGTAATTTCCAGGGTCGGTGGAGGCACCGCCTTTGTGAAGTGGGACCACAGTTGCAGTGCGCCACTCCTGGCAATGCATCCAGAGGTAAGACTATGATTAAACAGCTGTCCTAGCTGTGGGTTTAATTCCTCATTGAGTTCGTGGAGCACACAGCCGGGGACACCATCAGGTCCCATGGATGCTGTGTTTTTTGCTTTGGAGAGAGCAGTTCTCACTTGGGCGTTGGAGATGTTTGGGGGCTGCAATCGCTTGGTATAGATATCTCTCCTTTGGGGGAGGGGAGAAGTTTGCACTGAACCTGTCAGCCAGTATGTTGGCAATGTCTGTAGGATCAGTAATCTTCACATCATTTTGAACTAGTTCTGAGCATATCTGGGAGTTTCCTCCCAGGTTTCTAACATAGCTAAAGAAGGCCTTATGATTGTTTTGAGTCTTTAGCTATTTTTCTCTCAAAATTTGCTTTGGATGATTTTATGAGAGCTCTTAGTTTTTTACTTATAGTGATCAAGGGTGTCTTACCTTTTAAGGATTTTGCTCTATCTTGTAGTAGCTTCCTCCTTTTGTTGTAGAGTTTGTTTATGGCTGGGGTCCACCAGACTGGACGCTTGCCTTTGGTACAAAGAGTCTTTGTTTTGCTTGGGATTGCCTTATCCATGCAGTCCTGCAGGTGCTGGTAGAAGGCATTTGTAAGTGATTCAGCGGCTTGAGTACTGTTTTCCGCCAGCTCGGGGCCTTAAAGGAGACCACACTAGTCTTTAGAAGTGTGAAGTCGGCTTTGAGAAGTTCTTTACTGTGGTCTTTTATTTCAGGTGGGGTGGGATGAGGACCTCCAGCGAGATTAGTTTGTGATCTGATCTCACCAGTGAGGGGTATACTTCGGTGTTGAGCATTGTGCTCCCATGTTCGTGATGATGAGATCAAGTATGTTTTCTCCTCTTGTGGGATGGTGACTAGTTGTTCCATGGCATTTGAGTTTATGAATTCCAGGAACTTTTGGGCTAGGGTGTTTGGGCTTGAGTAGTGTTCCCAGTCTATATTAGGTAATTGAAGTCACCTAGTATGATGGTGTTTGGTGATACATTTATCCCCTCTAGTGTTTTCAGGAAGGCCATGTGAGGTTCCTGAGTTTGTGAGGGTGGCCTGTAACATGCTACAATTTGCAGAGCAGTCTTGCCTATGGTTAATTGCACCTGGATGGTCTCCGATGCATCGCGCTGCCACCAGTCTTGAGGTGTGGGTGTCCTTGATGAATATGGATACCCCCCTCCTTTCTTGGTATTGTCCGGATTTTGGGGCCGGAACGCATGATAAGAGGTAAAACCTGATAGTGCTGGGGTGCTCTCAGGAGCCTTGAACCAGGTTTCTGTCACTGCACAGACATCGATGTTCTCCATACTGAGAAGGGCCTCGAGTGCGTGCATTTTGAGATTTAGACTTCTGGCATTGAGCAGCATTACCCTTAGTTTTTTCCTTTTTTGTGTTCTAGGGTGGTAGGTTTAGAATTTGAGCCTTGCCTAAAAAAGGCACTATGGGGGTGGCAAGAGCCTTTGCCAATATCCGGAATCCCAGGGGTGACAGGTGCAAGCCGCCCCTTGCGAAGCAGCGTGGCTTGTCCAGCATGTCATCCCAGGCAGACAGACATTGGATCCCCTTTGAATGACACCAGAGTTTAAGCCAATTGTTAAAGCTGATCATCTTATCTCTGTATTGTGGCATCATTCTTGGTGAAGGTAGGATACTGCTCAAGGTCAGGGTCATACCTGCCTGGGCTACATAATCAGAGAGCTCCTCAATGTCTCTTTTCATGTAGTCCAAGGAGGTACGCCTCAGGTCATTTACACCAGCGTGGACAATGACTGAGTCGTATTTGTACCTGCTGTTGAGAGATCTGAGTGCTTGCTATGTGGCGGATTCTAGCGCCCGACAGGCAGCTTACTGTGACCTTCTCCTTACTCAGTCTGGTGAGCGGACGCCAGTGTGTCTGACTATGGAGTCACCAATGACTAGTGTGTCTGGCATTGTGTTTGGCCTTAAGGGCTGTGACTGTTTGACACTCTGACTGTGAGGTCTATGTGTTGCAGGTGTTGTGTTCTGAGGTGGTGGTTGTTTGGGTGTCTGCTTTGGTGGCCTCTGCTGTTTTGGTAGATTTTTGATCAGAGCCGAGTATGTCTTTGTGTGTTTATGTGTATGATTTGAGGTTGTGATGGTACTATGTGAGACTGGGTCTATAGTGTGTGTGGTAACCTTCTCCTCCTGACTGGTCTTGCCAGTCCTATGTTGAGAGAGCTCAGCCTCCAGTTTGGCCATATAGTTGCATCTCTCGCATGTATTTGTGTTTTGTGGGAGGAGGAGAGGGTTGTGTCTGTACATGAGGCAATTGTAACATTGCCTCAATATTCCCAGGTTCACCAGCTGAGCAGGAGAGGACACTAGCAACTGATCCCTCGACATGCTAGAAGGACTAGACAAAAAAACTTTAAAAGAGATTCGGGGACGGGTGACAGAGAAATGGGGGTTTGCCTTTTTGGGGTGCTATCTATAAGAGTGCCGTATCAAGGTAATAAGTACTGTAGGAGCAAGTGCTAGGTTTAACAGCTAGGGAAAAGTCTACTTGGAGTCAAGTAGAGATGATCTTTTTAGGTATTAGAGAAAGTGCTAGTAACAGGGATGCTTAAAGGTAAGATTGAAAAGAATGCACTCTGCAGTGTGCACTAGAGAAGTTAGATATGAAAGTAGGTAACTTGAGTTTTACCTGTTTAAAAAGTTAAGGTTTAGTGGAGAGTTACTATTTTTAAAACAGCAAGATGGACTGAAAGGGGTGGTTACTTTTGAATTTTGGTACTATGAAATACTGTAGGATGGCCAATAAATTTAAATAATTGAAGGGGTGGGATTTCAAAAGTGATGGTTTTGTGATTACTCACATAAGCCAGTGAAAGTAGAGAGAAATGAGATATATGGTCAGATTAACATAAGAGGTGGGCAACTAGAAAGACAGTGGTATTTAACAAGACAACTTAAATGGGTGGGAGGGAGGGAAAAAATTCTGCCTGTGTGGCCGTTATTACTGGAATTTGGCAATCTTCCGGTATTGAGATGGGCCATTTAGGGGGTGAGAGCGGGGTGAAGTTGGCACTGAATCGATCTGCCAAGATATTGGCAATATCCTTTGGATCAGTATATTTATTGCCAATCTGTTTTAGCTCAGAGCAGATCTGAGCATTGCCATTTAGATTCTTGACATAGTTATAGAATGCTTTGTGGTTGTCTTTGGAATCTTTGGCAATTTTATTTTCATAACTAGCTTTGGAGGATTTTATGAGGCATCTCAGTTTCTTACTGAGGCTAGTAAGGAGTTTTTGCATCCTGGGATTTTCCTCTTTTCTGCAAAAGTTTCTTCCTTTTGTTGTAAAGTTTGTTTATGGCAGGGGACCACCAGATTGGCTTCCTTTTTTTGGATGAGAGCATTTTGGTTCTATTTGGGATGGCACAATTCATGCATGAGTGGATGTGCTCGTACAGTGCCTTAGTGTAGGATTCAGCAGTTGAACTTTCAGTTCCCGCCTGCATGGGTGTCATGAAGTTTGTCACTTCTGACTTGAGTAGCATGAAGTTGGCTTTGGAGAAGTTTTTATGGTGGTTTCTTTACTGGGGTGGGGTGGGATGTGGATGTTAAGGGTGATTAGCTTATGGTCAGACCTGACTAACGAGAGGGGTGACCATAGGTATGGAGCATTGATTTGCCATGTTGGTAATGACCAGGTCTAGGATATTGGAGCCCCTGGTGGGACTATGGATTAGTTGATCCAGGGCGTTGGAATTTATGAATTCCAAGAACCGCTATGCAAAAGTGTTGGGACATGAGTAGTTTTCCCAGTTAATGGCAGGGTAGTTAAAATCACCCAGTATTAGGGTGTTTGGTTCTATCTTAATATTTTCCAGTATGTTTAAAAAGGTGTAGTGAGAATCTTGGGGTATGGTGGGGATCTGTAGCAAGCTACAGTTTGGATTGCAGTCTTACCTAGTGTTAGTTGCACTTGGAGAATTTCAGACACATTGTGTTGGCCAACTAGCCTGGTGGTGTGAATATCCTTGGTGAATATTGACACTCCTCCACCTTTAGTGTTTCGGTCCTGGTTTGGTGGCCGAAAAGTGTGGTAAGAGTTGTAGCCTGGTATTGCAGGGGTGCTCTCTGGAGCCTTGAACCAGGTCTCAGTTACTGCACAGATATCGATGTTCTCCATTTTTAGGAGTGCCTCAAGAGAGTGCATTTTGAGGTTTAGACTTCTAGCATTGAGTAGCATTACCTTCAGATTTTGCATGCTTGTACCTGTTACGGTGGTGGTTTTGTCCTTTGAAGTTTGCCTAAAAAAGGCACTATAGGAGTGGCAAGAGCCTTAGCCAGTAACCTGAATCCCAGGCGACAGGTGCAGACCATCTCTGGCAAAGCATCGTGGTCTGTCAATCATGTCATCCCAGGCAGACAGATACTGGATCCCCTTTGAATGACACCATAAGTTTAGCCAATTGTTGAAGTCAATCATTTTATCCTTACATTGTGGTATCATTCTGGGCGAAGGCAGGATGCTACTCAGGGCTAGGGTCATACCTGCCTGGGCCACATGATCCGAGAGCTCTTCCATGTCTCTTTTCATGTAGTCCAGGGAGGTACGTTCAAGTCATTCACTCCAACATGGACAATGACAGAGTCATATTTGTACTTGTTGTGGAGTGACTTGAGTGCATGCGTTATGTGGCGGATCCTGGCACCCGACAGGCAGCTGACTATAATTTTCTCCTTATTCAACCTGGTGAGAGGGACATCAGTGTGCCGGACTATAGAGTCACCTATGACTAAAGTGTTAGGTACATTGTCTTGCCTTAGGGGCTGTTGCTGGGTGGCACACTGGTGTTGTGAACTATGTGACACATTGGTTGTGATTGGTGTTTGTTTATGCTTTCAGCTTCAGAGGTCTTTGTTGCTTGGGCAGGTTACAGTTAAGGGCCTCTGCATATGTGGATTTAGTGTTGTTATATGTGGGTGTTGGTGGTGCGGGTTTAGAAGGGCTATGTGTTGCTTGAGGTGTAGTGTGGGTGTTAACCTTCTCCTCTTGACTGTTTAGCACAATCTTGGGTGGAGAGAGCTTTGCTTCCATTTTGGCTATGTAAGTGCATCTCTCACAGGTTGTAGTGTTGGGTGGTAGGAGGAGAGGGTTGTCTGTGTACATGAGGCAATTGCTGCATTGCCCCAGTATGCCCAGATTCACCAGGTGGACAGGAGAAATCACCGGAAGCTGACCCTTGGACATGCCTGGTTTGGGGCTTTTTTTTTTTTTTCTTTGTAAAGTACAGGATCTGTTTCCTTAGCAAGGTACTTTGCAATTATAGTCTGTTTAGTGCCTACTATTAATTTCTCCTTATTAACAAGGAGAGATCAGTGTTTGTATGAGTTTAAGGCTTCCTAGTGCTTTCCAGCAGGTATTAGAGAAAGTGCTAGTCACAGGGATGCTTAAAGGTAAGATTGAAAAGAATGCACTCTGCAGTGTGCACTAGAGAAGTTAGATGTGAAAGTAGGTAACTTGAGTTTTACCTATTTAAAAAGTTAAGGTTTAGTGGAGAGTTACTATTTTTAAAACAGCAAGATGGATTGAAAGGGGTGGTCACTTTTGTAATTTGGTACTATGAAATACTGTAGGATGGCCAATAAATTTAAATAATTGAAGGTGGATTTCAAAATGATGATTTTGTGATTACTCACATAAGCCAGTGAAAGTAGAGAGAAATGAGATATATGGTCAGATTAACATAAGAGGCAGGCAACTAGAAAGACAGTGGTATTCTGCCTGACTCAGAACAGAGAGAGCTGTGGTCTCTTTTGAAGTTTTAATATGCTGTTAAAACAGAATGCAAGCAAAACACAAGGTAAAGAAAACAAACTACAGTATTCATCATGCTGAAGCACTTAAAATAAGAGACCATAAAGGTGTCAGATGGCACAGCCATCATCATTTGTATATGTGATAGTGTACAGACAGGACACTGCTCAAGTTGTAGGACTAAAACGTGAGGGATGGTATGAAAGGCACACCTTCAGAGGTAAAAAGGTGCAGCTCTGAGGAACAGGAAGTAAGAATCCTCTCATACTTTATACCACCATCAAGTAAATCTTCTATATCTGGATCTGCCTTACTATTGGGGACACTGCCCACTGTACATAATGACATGGTGTGATTTCCAAGTGGGAGACTCTGGTGTGAGTATGGATGAGGCTGATATTAATGAAGGTGGTCATCTGCACTTTGACATCACTAGGTTGTCACCTGGGCCACAACAGCCAGTCCTGTGGAAGCCATGATCTGTGGGGAACCAACCTGTGCCACACTATGGTGAAGACCATATTCACCCATGCTATGTCGATGCTGATTCACCTAGCTATGGGAAGTGTCTTTTCTTGCATGATTTACAACAGCTAACTGTTTGCTCTATGCCTTCATCATCTTCAACAGTTAACTATGGCATTTTTTGGCACCATCATCCTGGTGCCAATAATGCATATCAGGTCTTGTATCTCTCACATTTTAGCCACCTGTGAATTCATGATCTGTCCATCCATCTGATCATTAAACTTCACAGCCAAAATGCTGATAATAGCTAATATATAAAATAGCTGCTAAAACTCAAAATGCAATTAGTCACCTGTAGTAATAAGTCCAATCCATTTTGGTCTTTAACAACTGAACACGACTAACCCAGTAACATTTATGAAATCTCAAATAAAAAAAAAGTGAGCAGAACTGAAAATGGACACATGCCTTAACTCCACAATGAAATACACCCAGGCAATCATTTTGCCATGTTAATAAGAATTAATTTGTTCAAACAAGTGAATATAGTGAACGGAAACAAAATATTTCAACCTGAGGAATGCCAACATCAGCCCTGACTTCTTCCACGGCTCTCCTCTATCTCCCTGTGTAATTCAACACAAAACTAAGCTATGCCAAAACGCCAGCACCTTCAACTATATTAATTTTGGTGTTATGAATTGCACTCATTTCAATAACCATCGACCCAGACATCAATATTTTCCAGCACCTTCCAGTAGTAACAAGAAGATACTGCAATATACAGTCACCTACAGAGGCAACTGTGAACAGATTTTAGAAGAATAAGCCAAAAACATAGTATAGCATAGCCTAGTGCTCCGGCACCCATATGCTACTGGCTATTCAGCTCAGCAACATCAGATCATCTTTTACAGCAACAGCCCACACAAACTGTTGTAGTAGCACACTATATGCACAGATGCGGCTTGGGACTTTTACACAATTGTGCCAACTGTAAAAGCAGCTGTTGCTTTACTGAGAGGTGGTTATTTTTATTCACTGTAACACTGGGGTTTACTTAGGATGTGTTCAATACATTTTTTTAAAGCTTTTTATAACTCCCAAATTTAGAGAAACACTTAGCATCTGCTGATTCCTCTCTTCAGTGCAACCATGCATGCACTGCCTGATAGACTCCTGCTCTAGGGAACCAGAAAAATGTTCATAGCCTTATATTAGTCAGTTACTTCAATGTGAACAAAATGAGCCCCCAGTCCCAGTGACATTACAAACCTCTTAAGTCATCTTAACCTTTCACAACTAGTACAACAATTTGCACCCTCTGTCACACAGTTTTCTTCCCCTCAGATCAATCCATCTCAATACAAAAAGAACTTTAATCAGATTTCTCACCTTTATCCTGTGGATTAATAATAAAGGTCACAGGCAGTAATAGTGGCACCAGCATGTCCTACTGGCAAACCTGATACCATTCAGAATGGATTTCATTCATAAAACTGCCAGATATATGGCTTGATCCATCTACAGTTTCAGTCTCTATCTAGGGAAAAAATGGGAAAGATTAACCCACTCTGGTTTTGGACCAACAAAATCTTACTTTCTCTTCAAAACCTCCAGAATTGTAATATACTGAATTATTCTCCCCATCTATAATCTCACCTTCCCATAAAACCCTTATAGAAGTCCATACACGAGATAATCCCTCATGTAAATATTCACTGATTATACCCATACTAAAAGAAAATAAAATCCTCATGCCTGCTCTTTATACAGACCCATATCATTTCTAAACAATGATTATAACATTTTCATGTCTATCCTTTCAGATGTATTTAAAAAACAATATCACAAATCATTAATTTAGACCAAACTGGATTTGTATATCAAAGACAACTTCCTGACAATATTAAAATATTATTAGCCCTTATAGATTTTGTAAATAACAAAAACAAAGAAGTTTTTATTAGTCTAGACATTGGAAATGCATTTGATTCCTTAAATTGGAATTGTTTTTTAAAGTCTTAGAATAATTTGATTTTGCTGTTCAATTTATTTCCCTTATTAAAACATTTGTAAAGATAACAAAGCTTACATTAAATTAGAACCTTTCACATCTGAATCCATTTCCCCTGACTAAGGATACTAAATAGGGTTGTTCCCTTACTCCTATTTTATTTGCTATAGCCACTGACCTTCTAGCAATTTTAATTTGAAATAATGCAAATACTGAAGGTATAGAAATATTGGAAAATTATATTCCCAAATTATGCTATTTGCCAGTGATGTGCTACTAACACTTTCCAACTCATAATCAGCTCTAGAAGACTTAGATTTTATCATAAATCTATTTCAATCATATTCAGGTCTACACTTTAATAGTCTAAAATCCATGTATATATTGCTAACCAAAAAAAGGAAACTACAAACACAAAAAAATCCTAGTATCATAGATAAACAAGTACATTCCTTTGAATATTTAGTAATAACTATAATGAATACTATTGAAGTAATAAGAACTACAAATTATAAAAACATTTAAACATGATCTCAAGTCTAACTAATAAATGGAACAAAAGTATAATATCTTTTGATGATACACTGCAATTAATAAAAATGATTCTGTTTCCTAAACTATTATATAATACACATTTTAACCCTATATCCTGATAAGTCACCTACTAAAGATATTAATAAACAATGACTAAAATTACTATGGTTTCCAAACAAACCTAGGACAGCACTACATTATACTAAACCTAGAAACTTAGGAGGTATTAACTTTCTGGATGTAGATAACCATGTTAAAGTAACAATTTTAGAAACCAACCTAAACTGGATTGATCCTAATCATAACTCACATTAGAAAACCTTACATTTCAACCTACTTAATACAAATAATGACTTACAAGGAAATAATAGCAGTATAAATCAAAGTGAACTCTTTTAGCATTATCTTTGTAACAACATACAATATAATTCTCCTTCCCTGACATCCTTTTCTTTTATGAACCATATCTTAAATTCTTTCAGAAATATTATACTCAGCAAAATTGACTTGAGACTTTGGTTTGAGGCTATCATTCCTTTTTGTATAACCAAATCTTTCATTAATAATGTGTCGACACTTAAACTTGACTTTTGGCAGACCAAATGCTTTTTTTGCTGGCATCAGTGTTTTAAAGATCTAAAAGTAAAAGATTTTCAACAGCTTATAAATTATTATAATTTGGAACTTCAAAACGTGTCACTTTTACAGAGTATTAAAATACAAGCTCAAGACAAATGTTTATTTCTTGCACATTCATATCATAAAGAAACCCCTAAATTCATTTATCTTTTCTATGACATATTATACAACACATCTAAGGAAGAAAACCTTACATCTAAATTGTATAACATTCTGATAGAGTGCAACACTAATTTAAATGTTTTTTTTTGGAAACATATAACATTGGATCTTAACTTTTTATTTAATCAAGAGCAGAAATCCCAAATATTAAATTCTATTCAAAATATATATTGGTCTCAATATTAGCATATATTTATTTTATATATAAATTTTAATACAGATCTTTCTTAACTCCAACTAGAATGGCCAAAATAAATAAAAACAGCACCATTAAATGTTGTAGGTGTACCAAGATTTGTAATGCAGATTGGATGCATATATTTTTTGACTGTTCTTTGAAACATTTTTGGAATT
Organism: Protopterus annectens; assembly: GCF_019279795.1. NCBI lineage: Eukaryota > Metazoa > Chordata > Ceratodontiformes > Protopteridae > Protopterus > Protopterus annectens. The sequence continues at coordinate 1,140,229,805 of NC_056727.1, read as the reverse complement.
CTATAGAGTATTTCATGAAAACATTATGGTTTTATTCTTTTTCATTAACTAGATTTTTAGTTCTGTTTAATATAAATGGAAATCACAAGTTGTATAATGAGAATCTTTACCTGCTCTGGACCATTTTGACAGTGGCAAGGAAAAGTATCACGAAGTGTTGGAGATCAATTTCACCACCATCCCTTGAAGAATGTTTATGTTCCTTAAAAGAAGTAATGGAAAATCAAAAGGCCAGCACATAATGATGTGTGTAAAAGACTAACCCCAGGATTCATGAAGCTTGCGCCAGGCGCACGCATAGCATAGGCATTATAACGCCAAATATGGCCGCCGAGCGATTCAGGTACGATCTAATTCCATGTGCACTACCAGCTCGTGATAGCCAGATCTTCAAACAAATAAGGCATTTTGAATGCAAAGAAGGATATGGATTAAAAGGTGGGGGGGTAACCCAGGAAAGAAACCCAAAACCGGTTTTTTTTTCCCAAACAAAACATAGATAACCAGCCAGGATAAAAATTTAAATAGCCAAGGGAAAATCCAGAATGGAAAAGGTCCCAAAAAGAAATAAAAAAAGTCAGAAGTAACCACAGCGGGCCAAGGGGAATTAACAAAAGAAAAATAAAAAATTCTTGAAATAAAAAATATTTAACATAAACACAAGGTACATAACCCCACCCAATGAAATTCCGGTGTTCAACAAATTTAGTATAATGTGAAAGACAAAAACTGAACCCCAAACCCCCCCAAAGGTTTGTAAAAAAACAGGGATTAAAGTACATGTGGAGGGGGGCCATTACCCTGTTAAAATTAAAATCGGCCTGTTTTTTAAGAAACTGAACGGGTGGGGGGGAAATTTTTTGCGAACACCAGGTGGAAAAAGGGAAAGGAGATGAAAAGGGGAAACCCCTAAGGGGAAAAAATACGAAAAGGGAAGGGTCGGGGGGAAAAAAGGGGAAACAGAAATTGGAGCTTGGCAATCAAACCAAAAACCCCAAGGAACCATCAGTGACAAGTTGTTGAAAACCTGCAAAACGGAAGGGGACTTTCAAAGAAAAGGGGGGGATTTTTAAAATGGGACCTCACAGCAAGCAAAGAAACTACACAGCCGGATGCCATAACAAATGCCAGGCCCAGAAATAAATTCAGGAGATGCCAAAAAAAATTATGCAATCCAGTGTGGAATCGAGGAAATGGGGCAAATGAATTTCAAAAAAAGGCACCACTGTAGCCGGGAAAAACACAAAAAAACCAGCAGTCACTCACCCCCCTTGCCAGGTGTTCAAGCCAATATATAAAGTGTGGCACCCCAACACCTTGACCCCCCAAAACCCGCACCAAGGGTGTAAAAAAGGGAATTTTTGTCAGGGGACTCCAATGGCACCTGTGGGGATGGGGGTTTGTGGGGGATGATGGACCCCCCATGGGGGAAAGGAACAGCCGGGGAACCTAAGGGGCACAACCGGAATATAAGAGCATTCGGGTGGACAGGGCTCTTAAAAAATGTGGAGCTTGCGACCCTCCAGAAAAAACGGGGCCCACCCATCACAAGGGTATGTGAACCCTCAATAGGGAATCCTTTTAAAAGGGCCCAACGGGAAAATGGGACTAAAGGGCACACATCCAGGGTACACCCCAGTTCCCGGACCATGACCACTGGGGCAGCCCCAGTAGGGGGATTGGCCCAGCAATAGCCTTCCCCTTCAAAAGGAAGGGGTTAGCCACAACTCAAGTCCCCGGTGACATATGACCAAAAAAAGGGGTTTCCACCCAAACTGCCAGGTTTGTAATGAGGGCAAAGGGTGTGCTGGCAGCCCTAAACCCCATGACCCCAACGGCATGCCCACAGTGACGGGTATTTGGGGGGCTACAGGCCTTTGGGGTGCGGGTTGCCGGGACCGTTTCCCCATAAAATCAAAAATAAAATAATAAAAAAAAAATATAATTTTATTAAATATTTTTGGATAATTTGGATTATATTAATTTAAATATATATTATTAATATTAATTAAATAAGGGGGGAAAAAATTAATATCCCCAAATGAAGGCCAAAAGGAAGGGTTTAAATGGTGAATGGGAAGGGGACCCCAAACCCTATCCTTGGAAAAGGGGGGGATAGAATTCACTTCCCCAAACACCTTATACAAATAAAAGGATCCCCAACCATGAAATTGTAAATACCCAAGGGTACCCCAAGGCGAAACAGTAAAAAAACAGCCGGAACAGAATCCAAAAAGTAATAGTTTAAGATATGGGGGTGGGGGCCCTTCCGCCAAAAGAAAATTTTTTAAAATTTTTTATTAATATTTTAATTTAATTTTTTTTTTTATTAATTTTTTAAAATGTTATTTTAATAAAAATATTTATTGTAACTAGTTTTTGTAGGCAAAAAGGGGTATAGGGTAAAGAGGAAAGGAACCCAAAAATTTAAGTGTTCCGACTTTAAAACGGGGGTAAAAAAAGGGCCCAAATGGAATGGTAAAAAAATAAAATAAAGCCATAAAAATGAACAGTCATTTAATAGTATGTGTATGAAACTTAGTCCCCCTCTTGGGTAAAAGGGTACCAACTGGTTGTAGGGGAGGGTTAAGGGGTTGGGTGCTTTTGTGTACTGAATGTGTTTTGGTGTAACATGTTTGTGCCAAGTCAACAGACCATAGGGTAGGGGGGGAACCTGGAAAACAGCTCCTTAACAAAAACCCCCCATTGCCTGCAAAAAATCGGGCAAATTTCAGGGTAGGCAAAATTTTCCCTATAAAATGCGCTTTTTAAATTTTATCCGTAGAAGCAAAATGCAGCAATATAGAAAAACCAAAAAATGGGAAAAAAATTTTCCCTTTTACTACCTCTATGTTCCCTTTAAAACAGGGAAGGCCAACAATAATATGAAGGTGGAAAGGGAAAAAGGCCCAAAAACAAACCCCTGTAAATTTTGGGCGTAAAAAACCACCCCCCTTTTTCCTAAATTAGGAAACAAAGCAATACCCCGAAAAAAAAACCAAAAAAAATCCCAAGTAAAAGCAAATTACAACTGAGCCTCAATGGGGCCCCCACATAAGGAATGAAAATGAAAGGCCCCCGTATAATAACAAACCCCCCAGCAAAAGTACAATGAATAAACTCCGTATCAATTCTTTGCAGAACCCCAAACATGGTTGAAACAAAAAAAACCCTGCAAAATAGGGGAAAGGGAACAAAACCTTTACTTTTGTTCAATCATAGAGTTGCGGGTACCCCCACAAACCCAAAATCCCACCGTCCCAATAGGGGCAAATAAACAACGCCCAGTGAGTTCATTAAAAACCCCAAAAAACCGCCCCCCGAAGGGGGGAATGGAGAACTTTGGAAGGGGGGTATGCAAGTAATTGAGTCACTCCAGGAACACCAATTGGCGGGAAGAATCCACATGTTTCCAGGTATCAACAGTATATAAGGATGACTTGCTGTGACATTCAAACCCATTATGCTCATACCGAAAAACAGTTGAAATACTGTGAGAGAGATAGAAATGAAAGCTTCATAACGACAACAAGGTATGTAGAACTCCATATGCAAGGTTATGTATAGCATGATCTGTATTTAATTAGTTTTACTGTATGTATAGCCTGGTTTGCATTTCAATGTAAACGGTCCGCAATGCATAAAGTGGGGAAAGGTATTGATGTAGTGATGTCTTGCTGAGCATACTAAACAGCTATAGAGATCTGTGTGCATCCAGCAGTGGGACACAAGATTACACAGCACAGACACCAGAAGGGATGCTGCTGGCATGAGGCCATTAAACAGAGACAATGCCATACAACCCTCCGTCCAGTGGTAGGGTATGTCCAACAAGGGCGTACCATAGGGGATAGTATATGTTGATATACTGTCACAGCACGCATGTGTGTATGGGTAAATAACATTAATGACATATGTAAAGGTGGTCCCGCTGAGCAAGTATGCTTTTGCATTATGGGATACTATGTGAAGAATATGTGTAATGTATAGTATTATAGGTAGATATGACAGATATTCTACACAGCATAACAGGCATATCATGCATACCACAGGTATCGTCTATTGGTATGTACAATAACAGGATACATATGGGCTGTAGGTATGGGACATAGTAATAGCATGATAGCTAATCTGAATGGAAGGGCTACCTGCAAGTAACCATGCACAAAGGACATGTAATAGCTGTGCAGGTGCATAGTGAGGGTACTATGCAGTCTGTCAGAATCCATGTAATGTAAGCACAACTACAGTGATGTTCACACTAGTGGCACCTCTCCAGGGTGGTGTCCTGTGAGGAGCAGAGCCAGGTGTCACCTGCACCACTGCACAGTACAGCCACTGCAGTGATCCCAGGCCTACATGTGTCCTCCCAACCACCAAGGGAGGTATCACATGAACAGTGCTACTAGTGTCCCTGCGTGATGTACAGAGGACTTATGTTCCACAGCATGGTGAGTGTCCGGTTTGGGAATGTAACCCAGAAGCACATCCCACTCAATGTGGCATGTGTGCACATATCCATGAAAGCATGTTGCTCAGCAGTGGCCTCTGCTTATGTTGTGTATGAGGAGTATATCCATCAATAATGTTGTGGACATAGGCCCTGTCTGATCAGCAGAGGAGTCACCCCTGAGTATATGGTATACAAATGTGTACAGATGTGGTGTCCGTGAGTGCAGCCGCATGTTAAACTATCGGAGGTCAGTAAGCGCCATGGCGTGTTAATGTTGTGGCATGTAAAAGCTGTAGCTGTTGTGTAAGGTACACCCTAAATGGGGTGGTATGCCCTTGATATGTGTAGATGTCTTGCGTTCAGAGGTACAATGGGTGCCTATGTACCAGTTACACACCCAGTACAGATATAGGTGTGTGGCCCACGTGGAGGAGGATATCCACACCACAGTGGCAATACGGTAACCACAGGAGTGGGTGCGATATATGTGTGTACTGCAAACATGTACAATGTGATATATATGTAGGGGACTACCATCCATGTGATAGTCAGTGGGTGAATGGTGTAATGCAAAGGTGATGTGCATGCACCTTGTGTCATCATGCAACTTGATGCCATGATAGTCATATTATGTATCTGTCTGGTGACACCCATATGGTTGTTTCAGTATCAGCTGGTGGAGCAATCATGGCGTTTGGTATGTAGGGGTTCTAAAGCTAGGCAGGGAAAGTCCCCTGTGCCAGCCTGTTCTGCAGGGAAGCATATACTAACATGAGGGGCCCTATGACTGAGGACGTGGTATACCAAAAGTACCTGACATGTAGTAGGTACTATGGTATGCTGGCCTCACTGTGTGTCCTGTCCATGAGCCACATAGCATAACATCCTGAGACACAAGTGCGATGTGCAGGTGGATGTGTATGTTGTCAATACCAGAATGGGGAATGGTGCTGAAAAGGCAATGAGAGGACAATGTAGGATGTGGACTCCTGTACCATCAGCAACTGTCCTGGTAACTGTATGAAAGGAGTCCACCATGTGTAAGGGCCATGCTCTGGCCTTAACAAGCCCAACCCTGGTGGCAGCAGAGGACGGAGACCAACAATGTCTCTGAGAATGGCGACCTTTGACGATGTGTCCCATAGCCCGCAGAACAGTCCAGTCAGGTGTAGGACTATAGTCCCACTTGTGCAATGCGGTGCCACCTGTGTGTAGTGTGATAAATGCTGCTGTCTGCCATTCAGGGTCTACAATGTCTGAAACAAGGCTATTACTGAATATGGTGGCCTAGTGGGGAGACAAGTAATTCAGAGGTTGGTGGACATCACAGCCTGGGACGTTGGAAGGTGACATGGGGCCCAGTGTCCCAGGACACATATGAGTGTAGGTCAGTACTGTGTAGGTGTGACCACAGGGACACCACAATATTCATGTATGGATTATGCCCTGTAGTGAGTGAGAGGGTGTACTGTCAGCATTGAATCCATCCTCCAGCATGTTGCCAACAATACCTGGGTCTGTAATGTTCCTGAGTGACTGTTGTATGTGACAGCAGATGTGGGTGTTGCCATAGAATACTGACATACCACCATAATGCCTGGTGGTACACCCCGGAATGTGTGGCAGTCATGTTTACTTAGCTAGTCTTGGAGTATGTGATGAGGGACCCTGTGGCCCCACCACGGCTGACCAGTGAGCCACCCCACACATGGGAATGTACACCACTGTGCAACAGCCTACACCTGTTGTTGTACATCATATGTCCATGGAACATGACCACCAGAGTGGCGTCTGTTATCTGGTGTGTACCATCATGGCTCTGTGTGGAATAGCATGATCCATGCAGTTGTGTACATGCTAATTAAGTGCACTGGGGTATGTGTCAGCATTTGTATGTGCATTGTCCATCTGCACAGGTGTCATGATGTTAACAACCGCTGTCAGCAGAGCGTCTGTGAAAGTAGGTGCAGTAGTACACATGTACTTTCGCATGCTGTGATGGGTGTGTTTCTGGGATGTGGCTAACAAGGTAGATTAGCATATGTTCGGAATCCACCAATGAGGGGATAACCCCAGGAGTGTAACACCAGTCACATGGTGGTAGTGTTCATGCCAAGGGTAATGTAGGTCTTGGAGGTGGTGTGTATGTGTTGATCCAGCAGAGTGGAGGGTATGACTCATGGATGTGTCGGTACATGAGTGGCTATCCCAGTGAAGTGTGGGGTAGTGTCAATCACACATCAGTAGTAGCTGAGGCCCACTGTCCACTATACCACCATAGAAGGTATGTTACCCGTGGGGTATGATGTTGACTCTGTTGCTTGTTACAATGTGTATAAGCGGTCCCCGGACACAGTTAGTTTCACGTGGAGCACCTCTGATGCATTGTCCTAAGCAACTTGCCAGGATCTGTGCAAAACATAGTGGGATATGGGAACCCCTCAGCTGTGGGTGTGCTGGTCCAGGTATGTGCCTGGAAGGTATGCTCCGTCTATAACCTGTCATTGCAGGTGTACTCTGCAGAGCCTACGGCAGGTCCCAGTCACTGCAGAGATGTTGGAGTGGTGCATTATAAGGTGTGCCTTGCCCGCGGCATCACAGGGAAGATGCAAGCAATGTGTCACATGACCCCATGTCGCATGCCAGTTACCGCCCTGCTGGTGACAGTTATTGGAAACTGTGCAGGACAGGCAGTATAGCAGCAGCAAGAGCCTAGCATGTGAGCTGTACTCCCAGGGCTGACAGGTGCAAGTCATCTGTGCCACAGCATTGTGTTTGACCAGGACAATCATAGTGGACAGATACCACATGCCTGTGGAATGACAATAGGAGCATAGGCAACTGTTGAAGTGACACAGTCGGTCATTGTACAGTGGTATCGTGTCTGGACGAATGCACAATGCTCCCCAGGGCTAGGCCCACACCCTCAGGGCTATAAGACTGGTGAGCTATTGCATGTCCCTGCACATGTAGTCTGTGAAGTGGCATCACAGGGCAGTCACACTAACATGGCAAATGACAGACATATTGTACCTGGTGAGGTGTGGCATGGGTGCATAGGTTATATTGCAGAAGCAGTTACCCGACAGCAAGATGTAAGTGACTAACGCCTTGTGTAGCCTGCTGTGTGGAACTGCAGTGTGACATCCTACAGAGTCAGCTATGACTGGTGTGTTGTGAATGTTATAACACACTATTGGCTGTATGTGGTGGGCACACATGAGTCTGTGGGCTATAAGCTGGTGATGTTGTCTTCCATGATGGGGGCTACCTCTGGTGCCTACAGTGAGTATGGAGACATACTGTACAGGTTGTCCTCGTAGGTGTAGCCAGTGGTGTAGATTATGTGAGACTATGTAATGGGTGGGTGTGTTGCGAATGTTGCACATCCCCAAATGACTGTCAGGTGCAGTCAGGGTTGGTGACAGCATTACCCCCAGCCATAGCTGTCAGCCTCCTGTCCCCAAAATGAGGAACATTAGCCCTCATACAGTGTGACAAATGGGCTAAAAAGTGGAACACTTACAAGCTTACTAACAGCCAACTAGGAAGGGCATATGATGGCTAAAATAGGCTGGTCTTACGTGTAAAACAGGTATTCCAATGAATTAATATGATTCTCAACTATATAGCCATGGCTAGCAGGTAAAATATGTACAACAATGAATGTGTGACAGACCCTTCCAATGTGGAACCTTGAGGAACATGCACCTTTTAGAACCCCAAATAAGGTCGTTCCCCTCGTAATGAGGTACACCTGAGAGCTATGGGCCCAGCACGGCTGCAGACATGCATCCCCCACAGGCTGTAGTGCCGTATGTTGGGAAGTGAGCATTGAATGTGTACATGAGACAATGTTCTATTGCCACATGTACGACATATCCCTCATATAGACAGGCAGTAGCACTGGTACATGACAGTTGGACATGCCTGCATATACAGCCATGTCCCACAGGATATGTACAAGCGTGTACAACAGCTGTCGTACCTTAAGCAAGCTGGGAAGTGTAGGGCAGCCAGTGTACCTGTGGGAAATAGTGTGGAATGGGCGCTATAGTAATCATTAGCTCATGACATGCTCACATGTTCTGAACAAGTGCCTAGCATAACCATACAATACAGATAGGGTGTTGGATAATATCAACCCACAAGTGGTGATGACAGTCATTTAGGGTGGCACCGCACTATAACCCTGCTGAGTATGGTGTGCATGTCCATGAACCATTAGCACTGTAGATGTTAGCAGTACAGATGTACAAGATAGCACGGATATTTGATTACAAGTACCTTTGCATGTCATAGGTGTGTTCCACCAGTGGCCTGTTAACAGACCCACAACTACAAAAGGTGCAAGAGTGACATGTGCACAGCATATCTGTGCCAGATACAGTAGAACAGGGTTAATGTGTTGTACCCCACCCTCATTGTAGCCATACCACACACACAAATGTTAGGCATCTGTGTATGTAAGGCTGTGAATGGCCATGACCTATCAGTTTAGCTGTGTCAATGTTGTGAACAACATACAGAATGGGCTGTGTGTGTGAGGTGTGTGACATATGTGCACAGTCTGATGGATGATACCAGCAGTGTCACCGCTAGGTGAACATCCCTGTACCCATAAACTGCTACCTAGGCTGTGGTCAATATTATGGACACTGTGTAAAGGATGGTGCTGTGCAGTGCACCCCCGACATGGTGACATCTCCAGGCCCCTTAGGTAGTCATCTGAGGTACCCATGTCATGTCAGGGTGCCATCCATGAGCACGGAGATCACTGGCCAGGCATATACAGCACTGTGGTGACCAATATTGGATCACATACCACCTGTAAGGGGTAATGGCTATGCATGGATGTGCGATAACAGCCTTCACAATCCACACCTCTACAATGCAGCATGCCATCTACCTTGCAGAAGGATATTTGCTACACCATGATGATGGACATGCTACATGTCTATATCCTGATCTATATGACATATGTCATGGACAGCCACCATCCTAATACTAGGATCGCCACAGGCTGGACAGATCCCTGTGCCATATATGTGACATACTCCCACCATACCATGCAACCCTGTCCATCAAAGCTGCAGATGTCATCCCAGTCATACATGGTGTGATGGCCGCATGGTAGATGTACTATCAACTGACTGGATCAGTAATGTGGCACTGATGCAGCTTGCGGTGGCACAATGGCCATCTGTAACAACGTGGAAACCGTGCCCGCACATGCTATGGTTGATGACCATCCCTGCGAATGTCGTCTGACTATCCATTGTCCCATGTCTATCACATGTGTAATACAGGCGATCCATGTCAGGACATTGAACAGTTGTACAGTGCTGTGTAGATGTATATGGCAAAACACATGCATGTACAGGTGTCCATGCATATGTGTGCATTGTCACTGCTCAAGTCCATTCCGGCTGTGTCTGTGTTGATATGTGACATATACACAGCATCCAGGTCAACAGTAGTACCGTGGACACATTGAGGCATGTGCAGATAGGTAAGAACACAAGTGCAGGCAAATAGACATGCCCACAGCAAGACAGCATTTACATGAAGTATGAACACTGTAATGAGGTCACACACATATATGGTGATGATATTCAATGCATAATGGGTGTGACATGTGTGACACAAACACGTCAGTCATGTCGGTGTCATGGTGCTTTGCAAAGATAACTGTGCAGATGCAGTAGATGTCATAGAAATGTATGTGCAGCAGTATCTCTGTACATCTCTGAAACTGTGACCTGTCACCATCATTATGTTTTACAGATAATGCCCCGTACACGCCTCCCAGCATACACCCGCCAGGAGGATGATGTCCTCATCCCACAGCTCCATGACAACTATGACTTGTTGTTCAGCCATGTGCCACAGCATGTCCAGCAGCGGGATGACCTGTGGCAGGATCTACGCAGGAGGGTGAACGATGTGGGTAGCCATAACCGCACCTACCAGCAGGTGTGCAGACACTACATGGACCTGATACGACATGCAAAACAACGTGCCACTGCAATCGCCAGGGAACAAGGTGGAACAGGTGGTGGGCCACCAACCCAGCCCCCACTCACACACACCGAGGAGCTACTGGCCAGTCTGGGGACACCCAGGGAACAGCATCCAGAAACACTAGCTGCCATCGTGGAGGTGGGTGTCTCCCAACCAATGAGCCTGGAGTTGCCTGGTAAGTCAGTAATGCACATATGGCTATTATATCCCATGTAGTTGCATGTGTCACTGTACATAATGTAAAGTAACAACATATGCCAGGTATGTGGACACACATGCTGCATACTACAGTATGCTACGTTGTGTAGGCACACATGTGCATACTATATGCTATTACACAGGTGAATGTGTGCACATGCACAGTGCAACCTGTGGCTGTCATACAGTCATGGATAATGTTCATACTGGTGTGTCACCCCTATACAGGTATCTCTGGCGGGCCGCACAGACATGGGTCCATTGCAGGTGAGACTGTCATCAGTATCAGGCATGTTACAGTGTAGATCTATTTGCCATGTGGCCAGTTAACACTTGCACACCTGAAGTTTGTTCCAGTCACGATATGCAGGTCGCACCACCATGCATTCACACACGCCACCCATGTGCAATATATTCACACGTAATGATACACAGACTTGAAACCACAGTACTTGTCATTGCGACATGTGTGGCCAGCTGTGCGTATAATGGTGGAGGTGTTCTACATTGGAGGCATATGTAGTATGCATTGGAACAACATGTGTGGTATGCACACAGTACCACACAGTGAGCTGTGATATGGGCAGCCCACAAGTGTCACCATTGTGTCATATGCCCCTGCATCAGGTGCACACATTGTGATGTGCCACCTGACATGTCCCAGACATGTAGTGTTCTGTCTGCAATATTGTCACACTATCACATGACCTATACCCCACATACCAAACATACAACCCGTTGTCTGCATAGACCTGTGGAATGTGACATATCTGACATGTATGGGTGTATGTCATATGGGACCACACAGACATGTGGAGAAGATGCCCATCACACACAATTGGCCACCACATGTGCACACATGGCCATGGTGGATGGCCAGAGACATGTAGCTACACAGTACATGGGATGTGTATACACCCTGTTGCACATTGTCCACACATGGTCCAATTATAGCCTTAGTTGACCGATTATACAGTTGGTGTGGTACAGTGGACAACCTAAAAGCCTGTGCACAGCTACTGGAGGCGTCACTGAAGTCTACCATATACGATCTGTCGAACATCACGACTGTGTTGCAGTTATGGCTATGCAATGTGTACATATTATGCATTCTACAGCAACATACATGCCTCATGTTGCCGTGCAATGGCACAGTGTCTGTACTTCACACTGTATAGCAATGTAGATGGCTCACACTATCCTCCCGTGCTCATGCATATTTGCTAAACATGCATTCTATCTGTAGGGCATACACACAACACTGCAATGTGAAGCCCATTATGATGCTGTACATGTGTCAGGACACCATTATGTCAAACATGTATGCATGTTAATGCACATGTCAGCAAATTACATGTCAAGGTCACGTCAGCCATGTGTACTGTTATCCTGTTCTGGGCCACATGGTGTATCACGGGGATGCATGCATACTACCATGATTGTGTGAACTGCATGGCTACTTATATGACACCTGCTTGCTGTAGTGTGCACCCCAGGGAGGTAAGCTTACTAACACTATTAATGTCTGAGCTGCATGCCCTCTGCTCTATCGCAGGCATGCTGCATGCCATCTGACAAATCACATACATGGTGTGTCTGTGTGTCTGTGTGTGTCTGTGTGTGTGTCTGTGTGTGTATCTGTATGTGTGTGTGTGTGTCTGTGTCTATTGTACTTTACAGTATTTCTTTGCATTCACAGGTGATGTAGGTGCGTTACCCTCCTGCGGTCCATCTGATGTTAGTGTCCCCACAGATACTAGCGGTGATGAACATATGCATGAGGTACAGGCAGGGTTGTCAGCGGCTGAATCTGTGCCAATGGTTACCATCCCAGCTATGTCCCTCTCTTCCCCGCACACAGTTCTGCTGCCAACACATACCGCATCACCGGTGGCCATAGAGGAAGGACAGTCAGCGTCTGTTGGCGTGGAACAGGAACATGTGGTGGCTACAGAAGGTGTGTCTACACACCATGGTGTCAGTGTAATGACTGCAGATGTGCCACACAGGCATGTGGCTGGTGCTGCTCATAGGAGGACCTCTGGCAGACATGCACCTGCAGGACAGAGCGCAGCAGCTGGTATCACCAGACGCATGTTCCAGACTGTAATGGTGGCACAGGCATGTGCTGAACGGCAGAACAGAGAAGGGCAGAGGCTGCAGAGGGCTGCTATCCATACCCTAAATGACAACATCCATCATTGGCAAATGCTCAACAGCAGATTGCTAATGTTCTGGATAGGCGACTAGGTGAAATGGTCAGAATCCTTGACTGAGGCATGGCAATCCGCAAGCGGGAGCTGTCTGTGCTGGAACACCTGGTAGGAGTGAGGCGTAGGCCACATGGACATAGGCCAGCAACACCACCTAGTGTAGGTCGACGTGAGCGTGCCACCTCACATGCCCACTCCCATAGTGCCGGTAGCAGTAGCAGTGCAGCTGCTGCTGTGCTGTCAACGCCAGGACACAGCAGGCCACATGGACGTGGCCCTGGGCAGTCTCAGCGGGGACACATTTCCAATGGACATGTGTCGTCAGACAGTAGCCACTCTGTACCTCCACCTGGTAGTGCCCGTGCACCCCCAGCCAGGCACAGGTCACGTGGCCGTGGATGGACACAGTGAGCTGTACAACCTGCACTGTACAATATGGGGCTGTCAATTATACCCCTTGTAGGCATCACAAATGGCAGAACTGTGTACACACATACACGCACACAGCAAACACAACTGTAGGGCTCCACAACATCCAAATGCATTCTGCCCAGACATGTCCAGTCAACTCACTGGCCCTTACACACACACATGATGTTATCCATTGTTGAAGCCTATGCCCCTGGCAAACATATCACCCTGTGCATATGATGAAGCCTGTGCCACATCCCTGTCATCCACACCATCGGTGCAGGGTTATACACAAATATTCTGATGCACAGGGTGAACAGCATAGTGAGAGGTGTATGTAATACCTGTGTATGCATAGTGAGGGATGTGTGTGTTGCAGTGGTTGTGTGCAGCCTATGCCCCTGGCAAACATATCACCCTGTGCATATGATGAAGCCTGTGCCACATCCCTGTCATCCACACCATCGGTGCAGGGTTATGCACAAATATTCTGATGCACAGGGTAAACAGCATAGTGAGAGGTGTATGTAATACCTGTGTATGCATAGTGAGGGATGTGTATGTTTCAGTGGTTGTGTGTGAATACTGAGTTGTGTATGTGACATAGGTTGTGTACTGTCAACATGCACCAGTCACACCATGTAGTGCAGGTGCAGCATGCATTGTGATGTGTTCACGGTATGTGTCTCGGTTACATCTGTAGCACCATGTTGGTTGTGATACCCTGGTTCCCTCCTATGGTGTACTTGCATATGCCTACAGGTATCAGTGTTTGCAGTCCCCCACGTGTAACTGTGGAGTACACACGGGCACGTCTGGCAATATCAGCATGCTACATGTACCTTCATCCTGACTGTTGGACACACAAACATGACACAGATGTCCGCACATATACTGCGCCTGACGCATGTGGTCGGTGCCACAGGCTACACTGGACAAAGACGTGACATACATAGCAGGACACATTACAGGTATGGTGACATGGTGCAGGGGTTGTACACAGCGGCCTGGCCAATGATGATGTGAGGTGTCACTTGGTAGCTGGAGGCCACACTGTGCAGCAGTAGGACCCTGTAACTGTACGTGAACATGGCCACAGTCACGGGGTGTACACCACTATAACGCACACCCCATAGTGTGCAGCTGGGGACCCTTGCCTTTGTGGTCATCACCCTCACAGTACTATGCACCCACACGACGTGTCACAGAGAAGGGACATGCACAGGTAGCCAGTATGGCTGGGACCTATGGCATCAACAGGGTTGTGCAATGCATCACCATTACGGGTTAGTCAACATGTGGGGCCAGTGATAATTTCCCACCGTATATTAGCATACACACTCACACCAAGCACCAGACATACATACAGACACACACACACTGTGGTGACCACACATGTGTATACGGACAGCCGATGTGTGTGATGCACCTCACTGGCGAACGTTATGCTTCCCACATTGACGTATGTACAGTTCTCTACAATGGTGTACAGGGATGTGTAGCAACTGGGACATATTCCCAGTGATATGTGGCATCCCTGGTCACACATTCGGACACACATGGCAGTGCTGGGAATGATACACCAGCCATATGATGACACGTTTGATGGAGATGCAGCAGTATTGATTGCATTATGTGTACCAACACTATATCTGGCAAATGTGATGCTATATATATACATGAGAGGTTGTAGGTGTTACAGGTGCCATATGACATATAGTTATTAACACCTGACCGCTGTGTATGCATTATGTCAGCACCGTCACGTAACAGCGACATAGCGTACAGTTAGCACATGGCATGATAGGATGGTGTGTGACACAACTGTGAGCCACCCCCTGCACACATACATCTAGACAGGTGGTTCACCACGTTATGTACACACATCCCTCCATACGTGCTGTTTGTATGTCACCGTATAGAGATGTCAAGGATGGGTCTGCATTACGTCTGCATGTCGTAGGTAGGTGCAACTATGTTACAGACATCAGCCACTGCACATGCATGTTTGCTGCATGCACAGTACAGATGTCACATGTGTCTCATGTTGCCATGTTTGTATGCATTGCTATTGTTGGACATGTGTGTTGACATACATAACACATGGACTGCGGTATGATATCACGGGTGTCACAGGCGATCAGTACAAGGGTATGTGTCCCGGTCAACACTGCTACCCCCTGTAGTGTGAGCATTCAACAGACATGGGCCCACATTCAATTCGCGTGTGTAGCATTGATTAGGCCAGTGTTATGCACGAGGTACATCAAAGGCCATGTATGTATGTGTTGTGTGTGCAGTCCATGCACACATCCACACAATCACATGTATGACTTACCCAGACATGTGTTCATTGGTGTACAGCAACAGTCAGGTGTCACAGCTGTGTAAGGGTCATGGTATGTCTTGAGCCAACCTGTTCATGTATACTGGTATCATTGCAATGCATAACACCTGTTGGATCCCTGTTGATACATGTGTACTCTGCACAGCTGGTGTACACCGCTGTACAGCCCAGTGGTCATGTATCACATGGTGTTATGGGACCTTAAGGCTGTGTAGTGCTGCACCAATGACATGGTGCTGACTTGACAGCTACAGTGTACACTGCAGTGTGTACGTGTGTGACCTGCACCTGTGACAGCTGTGATGGCAGCTGTGTGTGTACAGGTCACTGCATGTGTGACCACCTTGTGAGTGAGGGCAGCTATACCTTACTGTGCCCTTCTGTGTGTACACTCCATCTGCATGCAAGATGGCCCTTTGCAACAGCTGTGTGAGCATGCCCAGTATGCCGTTGTGTAGATGGACGCACAGTACATTCCACACTGTGCCCCTCCGTGATTAGACTCCGTGTGCATGCAAGATGGCCCTTTGCAACTGCTAAGTGTGTGAGCATGCCCAGTACGTCGTTGTGTAGATGGACACACAGTACATTCCACACTGTGCCCTTCCATGATTAGACTCCGTGTGCATGCAAGTTGGCCCTTTGCAACTGCTAAGTGTGTGAGCATGCCCAGTACGCCATTGTGTAGATGGACACACAGTACATTCCAAACAGACGTGTGATACTAAGCATGTGGGCATGGCCATTGACATCCTGTATAGCCATGGTGGTCATCCAGGCACCAGATGTCCAATTTCAATGTCACGATGGATGCCTACATTGAACACACTTGTTTCTCTCTCGAAGGGTGTACTGTCTGTGGCACATCCCATATCTATTCAATGTTGTTGTGCTCCGTAGATATTTAGTTGGCCCGTTGACAGCACTGGCATGTTTGTGTACGTCTACCTTGGGATCGGTAATATGCTTTCAGACTGCTCACTCTCTAAACATTCCCTATCGGCATCTTTGCCTTTGCGGATGATGTCACCCACCTAGAAGTATGCTCTGTGCTGTGTTCAGTAATCCTGGTAGTGCGTTCTGTAAATGCGTGATGCTGTAGTGTGTTAGAGTAGGTAGGTGCATGTTCAACTCCCGGCCCTTCCAAGTGTGTGTGTGTGTGTGTGTGTGTGTGTGTGTGTGTGTGTGTGTGTGTGTGTGTGTGTGTGTTTCCAGCTGCCTGGGGACACAGTAATGCTTTTAGATGCCTCACATCACATACATTCCCTATTGGCGTCTTTGCCTTTGCGGATGATGTCACCCACCTAGACGTATGCCTCTGAGAGTGCTGTGTTCAGTAATCTCAGTAGCGTGTTCTGTAAATGCGTAAAGCTGCAGTGTGTTAGAGTAGGTAGGTGTGTGCTCAACTCCCGGCCCTTCCAAGTGTGTGTGTGTGTTTCCAGCTGCCTGGGGACACAGTAATGCTTTTAGATGCCTCGCAACACATACATTCCCTATCGGCGTCTTTGCCTTTGCGGATATCACCCACCTAGAAGTATGTCTCTGGGAGTGCTGTGTTCAGTAATCTCGGTAGCGCGTTCTGTAAATGCGTAATGCTGTAGTGTGTTAGAGTAGGTAGGTGTGTGTTCAATTCCCGGCCCTTCTAAGTGTGTGTGTGTGTGTGTATGTGTGTTTCCAGCTGCCTGGGGACACAGTAATGCTTTTAGATGCCTCACAACACATACATTCCCTATTGGCATCTTTGCCTTTGCAGATGATGTCACCCACCTAGAAGTATGCCTCTGGGAGTGCTGTGTTCAGTAATCTTGGTAGCGCGTTCTGTAAATGCGTAATGCTGTAGTGTGTTAGGGTAGATAGGTGTGTGTTCAACTCCTGGCCCTTCCAAGTGTGTGTGTGTTTCCAGCTCCCTTGGGACACAGTAATGCTTTTAGATGCCTCACAACACATACATTCCCTATCGGCGTCTTTGCCTTTGCGGATGATGTCACCCACCTAGAAGTATGCCTCTGGGAGTGCTGTGTTCAGTAATCTCGGTAGCGCGTTCTGTAAACGCGTAATGCTGTAGTGTGTTAGAGTACGTAGGTGTGTGTTCAACTCCCGGCCCTTCCAAGTGTGTGTGTGTGTGTGTGTGTGTGTTTCCAGCTGCCTGGGGACACAGTAATGCTTTTAGATGCCTCACAACACATACATTCCCTATCGGCGTCTTTGCCTTTACGGATGATGTCACCCACCTAGAAGTATGCCTCTGGGAGTGCTGTGTTCAGTAGTCTTGGTAGCACGCTGTGTAAATGCGTCATGCTGTAGTGTGATAGGGTAGTTAGGTGTAAGTTCGATTCCCAGGCCTACCAGGTGTGTGTGTGTGTGTGTGTGTGCATGCTCCTGTCCACCTGGGGACGCAGGTTATGCTTTTAGATGCTTTGCGACACAGATGTATCCTGCTGACGTCTTTGTCTTAGCGGATGTTGACACACACCTAGTAGAATGCCTGTGTGTCTGCTGTGTTTAGTAATCTCGGTAGCGTGTTCTGTAAATGCATCATGCTGTAGTGTGATAGGGTAGTCATGTGTAGGTTCGATTACCAGCCCTGCCACATGTGTGTGTGTGTATGTCTGTATCTCTCTCTCTCTCTCTATATATATATATATATATATATATATATATATATATAAAATCTATTTTCTGCCCATAACTCTGCTCTTGCATGGACAGCTGACTGTTTCATGTATCGCATATTTGCATAGCTTTCACATACCAATGGGGTATGTTGCAACTCCCAACATTGTCCATGCAACGTCCGTGTTACAGGCGGTGTTACACGCCCTTACAGGCATTTGCTGTATATCTTGGCAGACATCTATCCTTGCTGTACTCTCACTGTACTCGTACACGCCGGAGGCTTCATGTATCATGGCCTAGTTTTGATGTGTGTATGTCTATTTGTGCTGTGTGCATGGCTGTGGGTATGTCCCACTATCATCATTTGTAAAGGTGACAGCCCTATAGGTTCTTCATGTAGACTGCTGTGTCATTTGACATGTCAGCACATACCTGCAGACAGTACTGCACGTCCTACTGCAGCGTATTTCATACCTTCTGCATTATCTTGCAGTCGATATTGCTGTTTCCTCACACATGTATCTGTTTCTGTTCATACCACTCCACCTCCTAGAGCAAGTTGCTGGACAAGGCCTTATCTGATAGTGGGACACATAGGGGCAGTATTGACATGTTGCTCTTACAAACGTAGATAGTTGACACAATAATAGGTTTTGCATTAGTATGGCTTTTCTGTCGGATTTGGTGTCTTACTCACATGTTTGTCATTATTTCATGTCTTCAGTTATCATGAAAGTGCCAGAATGTTACTGTTGTTACGTGGAACACACCAAACAGATGAGGCAGAACTCGGCACATTCTGTGTAAATCTGTACAGTTGCGGAGTATGTGTCTGTAACAAAATATCAACTTTCTGACACCAATACACACACTGTATGGCGGCATCACAGGCCACATGCCATTACGTTTATATTGCAGGACACACCCACCCAGACAGTTGTATTCCTCACACAGGCCAACAGCTGCTTATCCACCCTAATTGGTCTATCATGTACCATATGTGTGCGCCGGTATTTGCGCTTTCCATCAGTGGCAGAGCTCAAGTACGTGTCTGGGGGACTGGACATTGTTACGGTGACACTGCATGACACCCTGAGGGACACATTACTTTTGTGTCTATTAACCTTCCACATTGACATTCACAGGGCATACGTTGTCATTCACATTTGTCAGAGTACATGCGTGTGACATGTACATGTTTTCTCATTTGTCCTGATGTCTTTCTTCTCACCTGTCCACCTAGTATCACTAGTTCTGTACATGTATTTTGGACAGGTTACCTTCATACCCCTAACCAGTACACATTATGGGTAAACGCCCTGATGTTTGACCTTGTTACATTTGTCATAGTGATGTGCCTTTCTGGTAATTTGCTGGCAAGGCATTACGGACTGTGCGGTACATAATAGTGACGACATTTCCATTACATGATTAGTAACACTCATAACATCCGTATTCATGGGTACGCCAGTATTCTCACAACGTTCTGACTTTGTCTGGGGTATATCTAATATAGTCCCTATTTGTATTTCATGTACTATGCCTTAGTGCAGCTGTGTTATTCTGACAGTTTGCCAGTTATGGGTACCATCTTGGTCATATGCATGTCCATCCATGATAGTCACCTACATGACACTGATATAGGGCCCTACATATTGCCAAAATGGTTTCCGCAATATCCAGTGGATGGTTTGCCCCATTATTGAGAATATAGGCATGTGCTATACCCACATCACTCCCACGGGGCGGGCCTACGAAATCCCTGCCAAACAACACCTAGGCCCATTTCTGCATACCCATGATTCCCATACCTGACAACCCTCTACAGTACCCATTACACATGTTTAATGTGTGTGGTACTGAAGTGTGGAGACACTTATATGCACTCCCCACTCTCCGGATATCAGTTCGTACGTCATACATTCTATTGACACGTGTCATCACCCTTGCACCTGATACTGTTGCATGTACAGCTATTTCATATTTGCTGCGGTCACTTCTTTTACGTCAATGTCGGTTGACACTACGTAAGATTCAATTTTTGGAGTCCTGCAATGGACACCTATCTGCATGTTTAAAGTGTAGAACTTGCTGGACTGTCACTTTCTGGCCAATGGTTTGGAATGCTGCAGTTTATTCACCTTTCCTGCATGTCTGTTTGTCTACCCATATTAGATATAACGTCGCCTATTTATGTACATATGTCATATCTACGGGACATAAGTCTGTTGTGTATACATATATACATGTACAATCCTCATTTCATAACTTGCTTTGGTTTACGTCTGTGGATTATGTGCATACACATATATCTATATCCATACCATACCTTTCCACTATACAGATTGTTGCAGAGTATACAGCTGCTTGCCCCTTTATCTTCGCTGTGTTTTACATAAACCTGTGTCTATCTGGCATTGTCGTGGCATTTCATTTGAGACTTACGGTGGGGATTTCTAGCAAGCAGTTCAGGTTACGACTGCATACCCTTCAGAGAATCCATGCTACTGACACACCCGTTATTCTATCCACTTTCTATGTTTGTTCTGGCACATATCTGGTGTTTGTCCCTATTCATACCGGTAGTTTGCATGGCTTTGTCCGGTTTCATACTTTATGAGGTTAACAGGTTTGAGCCATGTATAACTAACGTGGGGGAAACAGCATTCATTTACTATGCTGTGAGCGGATCACACACGCATTGCGCACTTGCATTTCCTTATTGTGGGTTCTGGCAGGCACATGCATATCCTTATTGTGGGTTACATATGTTTACTAAGTCTTTGTGCTTACGTGGGCTTTATTACTTGTGACAGTACCAGTAATTATCTGTAATACGGTTAACGGATGTTTGCGAAACACACATTCACCTTTACATATTTAACTGTCTGTACAGCACAGACGCATTCATTACACTTTCACATTATATGTGCTGTAGTCGTTGTTCAACCGGGACTGCATTCACGTTGGCTGGATGCTGTAATCACGATACGTTTGGTGTTCTGACTCATTTATATGCATACCCATAGTACATAGCTACATTAACATATGCCTCACCGCTTCACTTACGTCACAGGCATCCATTCTCCTGCTGGGAAAAATGCGGTACTACATGTTACACATTCCCTATTCCCTACTGCTCTGGACCCACGCTGCATATTTCATCACTGCAGGGATATTCAGAACCCAAAGGCTTATAGTCCTGACACATACAGGTCTTTAATTGTCAGGGTGTTCATGTGGTGATCTGGGTTTAGGCTTGTCCGCCTGGTGAACGGAACTGCCCTGGCCGTGTTCAAATATCAGACAAAGCACATGGACAGGGTTTGTCCATTTTAAACATTTAATCTGTGTTTACAGACACAGGTGTTTGGGCACCTGTCAGCAGCTTATGATGTTGGCAATACATAATATGGGTGGGGGTGGTTACGATACATAATCCACGGTGAGTGATGTTCCCATTCACATTTGACTATTTCCTGTATTCATTCTTACGAGGGTTATTATTTTGCACATGACTTAACTATGAATTAACTACGGGTATGCAGTAGTACAGTCAACATATGTGACGGCTTGTTACAGTATATATGTACGGACCTCTGTAATACTGGGGACTACCCCACATCCTTCACAACATTTCCTGCTTATGTACATACTATTATTCCGTGAACTTTCGAAGCTTATGAGAGCAGTAATTACATCTGTCCCTATTTGTCCACCCATCCTTTTAGGCTTTGTCCAGGTTTTGCTGCTGTAATAGGTTGAGAGGTGGTGTCGGTATGTGATTGAGTTGAATATATACTGTCAATAATTCAGTGGTGAGTAGGGTTACCACCTATTCCTCTTTGCGAGGGGAGGTCCCACTTTGGACAGTTGTGTCCTGCGATGACACCTAAGACATGGCAAATGTCCTGTGATTTTAAGACAATAATGTATTTCTTCATTTCTGTACTAGTTGCATGATACAGGTATTTGGTATCTGGTACACATAACTATTATTTGGGATAGCATAAGCTATTCAAATGCTATGGCATAAGCTTTTATCTTGGCATACACGTGTAATTCTGTACTTTGCACAGGCCGGGGGTATGTTTTATCCTGCAAATTCTCACATTTCTACAAGGGATGTCCCACCTTGGCCATCTGAACAGGTGGCAACCCTAGTGGGTGACCTGCATGGTGGACAGCTGTTCCATCCTGCGTAGTATGAATTGCATGTCTGTGTAGAAACTGAACAGTACCGTGACTACACATACATGTTTTGTCCAGATGTGTACAGTAATGGACACCGTGGCATGTAAACAACTCTGAGGTTTCAACAGGTTACTTATCCCATGCGGGATGTACACACATTTTGCCATAACATTAACGCGCGGGCATTTGGATTTACGTACCTGTGATGGGATGTTTACAAACTTGGGATACATATTTGCAATCCGGACACTGCCTAGGACGATACTTCCTACTACATATGGGGAATACTCGCTATGTGTAGGTGTATGGATGTGCAAGGCTGGTAGCTGGATTTCATGGACATTCGGACATGGGTGCGGGTTATGTGCTATACAGGGGTTGTTGCGTATTGCATTTGCATGCATGGGTTCTACTTTTGGATATCCCGGTTCCGCATATAGCATCCTATGTGTATGTGACGGTTACGTTCCTGTTCATGTGTATAGCACATTTTAATATACATATGTTTGTGTGTGTTTGGTATACAATATGGACTGTCAGGTTTCTTTACAGTTGTTATATAGCCACAACTGCCCTGCTGTGTACTATCACTACCACTGTGGGACTGCTGGTGACCATACCCATGGGGCTGTACTGTGTGTACTGGCGGCGTGCTGACATGATGCACTTCACTTCCACTGGGTATAACTTCTGACAGTGCAGTACATTACGGACACACGATTTTAAAT
Organism: Protopterus annectens; assembly: GCF_019279795.1. NCBI lineage: Eukaryota > Metazoa > Chordata > Ceratodontiformes > Protopteridae > Protopterus > Protopterus annectens. Next base: position 1,140,206,621 of record NC_056727.1, on the reverse strand, counting down.
ACCATTTGTTCCATGGACTGAAACTCATATTATGTTGCATGCATTTCTGTTTGGTTCTCCATTTTGTGTGGCCGGGAACTGTCTTGCATGCTTTGCATATGTTTCATTATCCACGGACACTGATAGGTGCGATTACTATTGCAGGCAGGCTATAATATTCAGCAGTTTAGGTTGCTCATCGCCAGCCGACATTGACACGCCTCCGGGCGCAGCTTAGTAACTCCCCATGCACTCGCGCACATGTCCTATGCACGTGGATGTGGTAGCTGCGCACCTTCATTAATATGCATATGGCGCTACTGCACCATTTATACGCCGCACGGCCGGCGCAGACCTTGCGCCGGGCTTCATGAATCCCGGGGTAAATTTTAATATAACATGTATACATTAGGAAAAAATATAATATCTCACAGGCATGTTGTATATATTGTACATATTTTTCCCTTGGAAAACAATGCTGTTTTCTTTTTTTACAATTGGATTGTTGCTATTTACAACTTGCATTAAGTGCACTTCTGTTTGTACGTTAAAAAAACTGAAGAAAAAAAAAAGAACTGTAAGAGGCAAAGTCATTCTACTCTCCCAAATGGAATATGGGATCTGCTTAAAAACATCTGTTTCAAAAACAAATCTACATGCATGCAATCACCAATAAAATCTGCAGGTTTCTCACCATCTCTAAAAAATGTGAACAAAACTGCATTACGTAAGAAACACAAAACAGTTACTTGTCAAACAAAGAACTAATCTTCTGTTGTTTTCACAACTATTCAAGCTTCTAAACAACATTGTATTCTCTCTCAGCTGCAAAACTAATAAGATATTCCCAGTCATATACCCTTCGAAGCCAAGGCCACTCAGCATACACGTTACAAGCCCCCAAGGCCAAGTTCCACCGCACTGAACAGTGGCTGAATTCCGTTTACTGCTTTATCAGTGTATCAGCACTTGTATGTTGTGTTCACTGTCTTACTCATTTGCAAACAATAGCTCAAGAAGCATTCCTATTCATAGAAAATTGGTTCCAAAAATCTGAACTTCTAGTGCCCCCCTTCCCCCAAAAATCTATTCATTCCTACCCTGCAAGCATCTCAGAATTTAACCATTTCTATAAACGTAACTTCTACTACTGAAATTGAAATGGTATACACAGGAAACTCTTAGAGGTCATCATAGATGACAAGCCCAGTGTTTGACTAACATAGCCAAAGTATAGTCCACAAGACTAATGTAAAACTTAGAATGCTCTATAGAGAACTTGTCTCACAGATCACAGCAGAGTTGCCGCTGACAGCTCTCTCCTACCACCCTCACAACTCTATGTCTCCTCATTCTTCAAAAATCTATAGTTAGATCAGCTCTATAAACTAGAAAAATTACATTGAATGAGTTGCGGATAGTTGTATCTATACAATTGCCTTGCTTTCCCTTTCTTTTCTTTTGTTTCTGACATGCATTGTCATTCTACATAAACTAAGCTGTGCTCTCTCTTTCACTCTCTGTTTCTCACACAAACACACATACGCACACACACACACACACACACACACACACACACACACACACACACACACACACACACACACACACACACACACACACACACACACACACACACACTGCCAACATAGCTACAGTGCTCCAATACCATGGCCTGCATGTATGTGCTTTCCTCTGGTCACCATCATTATGGCTTGATGTTGCTACTTTTCCTGCCTTTGCTTGCCTGTGTTATGCTTGAGACAATGCACCTATACATATGCTGCACTTGCATGATGGGGAGTCCATCCTACTGTTATTCTGCATCTCAGCTGTGATACTGAACTGTGTATTTTTGCCTACTTTGGCTGCATAGCCTGGCCTAAATCACTTATCCTACTGCTGTACCTGGACTGGGGACAACTCAGCTGTGTTCCCTGTGCTTGCTTTGCTTTTTCCTGTGATTAAGTATTAACCAATGTTATCATATGTGGTATGATGATTGTTCCTACTTGATTATTCTAAAGGTATTACAATTTTTTTCTTTTAGGGTAGTAAGCTTTGGTTGTACTGATGCATGTATGTACTGTCTTGATGTTTCATCAGACTTATTGCTGCTACATAATCATCTGTCTTCTTGACCTTTGGCTGATGGCTCATTCTGGGTTGTTACTATTACATGCAGTTTTTCACCACAGATCTGCTAAGTATTTTTCCTTGCAGATTTCTTTTCCTTCTTCTGCCTTTGAGAACATTTGCAGACAGTCTGTAGGTTATTTTTATGTTCAGAATGCTGCACTTTGTTGTGACTAGTCTTTGGCATTTATACCCTCTGACAGGAAATATGTGATGTTTGACACATCTGTAGAATTCTGCATTTACTTTGACGGTACTGTGTCTTGGCAGTATGTGATGCTTTACACTTGTCTAGCAATATGCATTTATGTTGGTGGTACTATGGCATGGCAATGTATGATGCATCATTCTCTGTGTATGCATAGGTGGTGCCATGTCATGAAATGTGTGTGATGTTCGACACTTCTGTAACATTCGGCATGAATTTTGTTGGAATTGCCTCATGCTAGGTGTACAATGTACCATTCCTTTGTCTGACACTTTTAAAGCATTCTGCATTTCCTTTGGTGGTACCTTCTTATGGAAGGTGTGTGATACATCATTCCTTTGTTTACCACTTCTTTAGAATTCTGCATTTATTTTGTTGGTACCCTCTTATGAAAGTTGTGTGATGTATTTTTTCTTTATTTAACAATTCCATGATATTCTGCATTTCCTTTGTTGACATCCTCTCATGAGAGCTGTATGATATATCATTCCTTTATTTGACACTTATGTGACATTCTGAATTTATTTTGGTGGTACCATGCCATGGCAGGTGTGTGATGTATCATTCCTTTGTTTGACACTTGCATAGCATTCTGCATTTACTTAGCTGGCACGTGTACTGCATATTCCCTGTCCTTTCTAGCCCTCTGTGTTGAGTATTGTTGTTCTGTATCTCCACTTCTCTTTCTTATGGCATTCTCTTGTCCTGCTTTCCCACATCCTTATGTATTATTTGTTATTTTGCACTTCACATTAGGCAATCACTTTGGTGTTACCCCTCTGGTAGGATGAAGAGTTTTTTTTTCTGAATCTGTATGATTTCTGATCTTTAGTGAGAAATTACTTTACTGAAATTTCAAGTGTGGCCTTAAGAGATGATTATATAACAAACATGGTGCAAGATTAAAGACCTCTATATAACATGTTTGGGAAGACGCTCTTGGAAGAGAAGACATTTTCAAGTGGATAGTTTGCTGCTGACTGCTTTGGCTGAAAAGAGCATTTAGTTAAAACAGACACCTAAGCCTATTATATTCGTATCAGTTTGTGTGAGTGACTAGATCAAACCATATTCTCTGTCTACGATGCAAAATCAGCTGTCTGCAAATGTCACTAATCAGGATGTTCTACTTTATACAGCTCTTTGTAGTTTTATATTTTTCAAAACCTAACTCAAATGAAAATTATTGTTTCTCACTAAAACCTCCCTCTGTAATTTAGTATTGAAATTTTAAATATATGAAGAATGATAAATGACTTGAGGGTATGCACCCATAAGAGCTGTAACTGGATGGATTAAGAAAAACATTGCCTTTCATGAAACTTATGCATAATCTGGAAATCCTAGTAGGACAGATCACATCTGCAATCAAGGGGAAGGGCAGGTAATGCGAACATCTAATTAAAAACACAGCTATTTTCAGAATTTAGTACTCTGTATCCTCTCACACTTGACATTCTTAACAGTCAGCAGCTGTGCTCATGAAGGATTACATCAGACATTGCCTGTTTACACCAAGCAAGAACATCCCCCCCAATTCCCCAGAACACACATACAAACAACACTAACAGGTTTGCATTTCTCTAGCTGTCTCTTGAGAAAATAGAAGCATATGATAACAAGCCTCTTTCAACATGTTTCAGTTAAATCATGAGAAGAATATTGTAGTTTTCCATGCAAATGTTTAGCAAGTATCTTGCCTTTTTCATTCATACTGAGGAGAGGTGCCATCGCCACAGCTCCATGTCATTGGCAAAGACCGTCTAGAACATGCAAACCAAGCTTTATGAAAAAGCATGCCAGTCCAGCATGTCTTATGACAAAGTGTGTGTGTGTGTGTCAGGGTGAGGAGCAATATGAATTTGAGATGGGGTATACCCTTTATAAACTGTACTGTTTAGGATAGCATTACCAATGAGGGGGCAACACTGAGTTTAGTTGGCAATCCTGTCGTGAAACAGAAAAAAAATCCTACTTTTTTTAGTCTCAGAAAAATATATTTCTCCTCAAGATCCTGAGTAATAAATAGCCTGTGCAACATCAGCCAAACCGCAATGACAAGAACTCGAAATCAGCTCCTGCAACCATTCAGTTTTTGGAGGTATTTCCTTAGTGGCATGGAAGGTCATTACTGATGGCTCACTGATAGCTGAGACATATTTAATTTCCACCAGCTTTCACCATTTGCTGTCAGCCCCCAACATACAGTCTGTTTTGACAGTTGTGTGTTCAGACACTTCCTCATGTGGACAAGCTTATAAGGCTATTGTGAATGGTAGAGGTATAAACCCTGCAAGCTGCTAAGCTCCTGGCTTCTACAAGGCTTCAATTTTGCAGCAGCTGAGCATTCAGTCTTTCCCACTAGACAGGGGTGCTAGCAGTCTTTTGAAAATCTCACCCCTTCAATCACCTCTTCAGAGCCTGCCATGTGTGCAGCAGCTGCAGCTGTGTACCCTGTACCTATGCCAGTGGTCTGACTGAAATAAATGGTACCTTATCTTCTACAAAAAGACGCAGAATATTTGGAGAGTATATTTAACTAATTCTGCTGCTAGACATTCCCCGGGATTCATGAAGCTCGGCGCAGGGACGGTGTTAGCCTTGCGCCAAGCATGCGGCGTAGGGATGGCACAGCAGCACCATATGCATAGTAATGAAGGTGCGCTGCCGCACCGTCCACATGCACAGGAAATGTGCACAAGTGCAGGGGGCATGTTTAAGCACTGCACGGAGGCGTGAACATGTCCGCTACAGTTGTGCAACCTAAAATGCTGACTAGTACAGCCTGCCTCTAGTAGTAATCAATCCTGTCAGTGTCCGTGGATACTGAAATGTATGCAAAGCACACAAGAGAGTTCCGCAAACACCAAAAAAAGTCACATGAGTAAGCACACAAGCACGTAGTTGAATGTTGAGCCCCGTCCCTAGAACTATCACATTTAAAACCCTGTGTCCGTATTTCATTGTTGTGTTGATTTTTATACCAAGTGGAAGCGAAACACAGTGTGTTTGCGCGCCACTGCCCTTTGCTAAGCCTAGCCCAATGGTTAGAGCATTCACTTAATATCTGCCCATCCGCGGTCCGAGTCGTCCTTGTCTGGACAGCCCAAAAATGAATGGGTATAACCTGGGTCAACCTACCATGTCATGAAAGATAAGTATTTGCGTGTACCTATGTGCATGAAGTACAGCATGTGGAAGACCAAATATGTTAGAGTTGGCCCCACAACCATAATGGTATCAGAGATATCTAGAGTAGGCAATGTGTACTGCTGTCTGTGCCATGGACCAACAACCAGAGAAGGGATGGATGGTGTGTATGTGGATTTTTTGGGGGGTGATGGGTAATGTAATAATCCAAGGGGAGACTGGGTCAGATGTACAATAGGTGAACTGGAGGTGTACGAGGGTGCAGTGGGGGAATCTAAAAGGAAACTAAAGAACATACATTCACATCCACAATACACCTTGTCAGGTCATATTGCAGAATACAATCCCACAAACATATGAACATTAAAATGTATGATACACATGTACAGAAATGGGACCAGCTCACACCACATAATGGTTTGGCCTGAACTGAGCCATCCAAACCCTACACACCTGGATACATAATTGAATACCCATCATCCCCTTCACAGCACACCACCCCCTCTTGCTGAACGTCCACCAAAACCACCCATACTCGGGCTGCTAGCCTGGGCCAGCCATATCTACACATAGTGCCCCCTACCCACATTTAGTAGACAGTCTCACCCTAAGCAGTCTCAGGCCTGCAAACTAGGTATGCCATGCATGTATAACCCTCCCTCATTTTCATATAACCAAAAGAATGGGGTTCATCGGCGTCCACGATTTTTGGACATCCCTCATGGGATAAATGCCTGTTCTCAAAATTAGACTTGATGGCACAACACGATTTCCACCCCTGTTGACATCCAGACACAAGTCGGATTAGCAGTACTTGTCCACAATCCTGCTCAGACTCTACTCGGTCCTGCAGAACCTATGACCCGGGATTAATACCTGACCATGATGCACGTCTCCTCATGTGCATTATTGGGAATATATACATTTCACATGTTCCCAAGAAGCTTCCCTATAGCCATCTTCCAAATAATACACGTCCACAAATTGTATACCCTGTCCAGGTTCCACATCGTAATGATGCACACAACCCCTGTATACAAACTACACAGGTCCCTCCCAGATGTGAGCGTTCATATACATGACCATGTATAACCCCAGATATGTAGTCATATATCTATAAATGTACATACTTATATTCACATAGCTACACATCACACATACATGCATATAAGTAGTTGTCAAGTATGTGTCCTATTCATAAATATGTATACTTGCAAATGTATACATATGTCTCTCAGAAACATATGAACATTAGCATGTACTATACATATGTACACCAACCAACTGTCACATTTGTTGCCAGTGGAATGCCTGTAGTAAAGTCATATATCCTAACTACCATTCATGCAGAATGTATCACGGATGGTTTAGTGGTCAAACCAGTGACTATGGTGTTTCTTTTCCTGGGTCCAAGCAATGCAAGGGCTGCTAATTTTATATGATGCCCAGAATAATGGCTGTCGGATATAGGGTGATTAAGGCACTTTCAAGCAGACGTAAGCAGGTATGCGTGGCAGTACGTGACAGTCATTCAACAGTATGGGAAATGTAAATAAGCATGTAGGTATATATGCATGTGTATGTACAGACAGACAGATATATATATATATATATATATATATATATATATATATATATCGCCATAAAGAATGAACATGGTCACAATAAAGCATTCATAACAAATGTGAAGGAAAATAGCAGCGCAACCCCCGTATTATTTAGTCCTGTCATATCAAGCTGGCCACAGATGGGCAAAAATCCTGTATCTCCAACCACAGGTAGGACACTAACAGTGGGACTATCTTTGCCCACGTACTAAGTCTGACTTTCAAACAGGTACAGAGCAGTTGCAGTCACCAGTCAGACAAGCCAAAAACCAGAAGACTATTTGAACACTCTGACCGTTATATGAATGTATATTCCAGGACTATAAGCTTAGGACATCTGAATATACTTGGAGTGAGCCAACATACCGGATGTGTCTAGAGCAGTAGGGTGTGGCACATGTGTAGTGGTGTGGTTATTTTCCAACTGGAGAATGGATGACTGCTGTGTTAGTGAAGTGTTGCGGTGTGTGTTCGGGTAGCTATGAACCATGGGTATACATGCAAATTAAGCAGCACAGCAATAGTGTAGTGGTTAAAGCATCCACCTAACGAACAGATGTTGCTGGTTTGACTGCAGCACACACCATTTATGACGCAGAATCCATATACGAGCATATTCTGACATTTTATGCTGTATAACGATATAATACCATTGAAATGTGAACTGGAGTGACGTATCACAGTAAGAATGGAGAAGGTGTTTGCATGACAGGAAGCGGCTGTTAAACATGGCGAAATGGAAAACCGCTGCTGAAATGTGTTATACTAACCCTTTGTCCAACGGCCCTTGTTCTGCCCAGCAACACAATAAACTGCCTCGGCAAGGCTCAACGCCAGGACCCTACACACCACAACCAATGCGATTTACCACAAAGCCACGGCAGTTATACTTAACTCTGATGTTATCACAAACATAGCAGACAGCACAGTCATTCAACAGTATGCTCAAAGAAAATAATCATGTAGATGTATATGCATGGGTATGCACAGATATATATATATATATATATATATATATATATATATATATATATATATATATATATATAAAGAACAAACATGGTCACAATAAAGCATTCATAACAAATGCAAAGGAAAACAGAACTCTTGTATTATTTAGTGCTGTCATATCAAGCTGGCCAGAGGTGAGCAAACCCCCTGCATCGCCAACCACCGGTAGGATGCTAACAATGGGAGTAACATTGTCCACATGGTAAGTCTGACTTTCAAACAAGTACAGAACAGTCCCAGTCCCCAGTCAGATGAGCCAAAAATAGGAAGACTATTTAAACACCCTGACCATTATATGAAAGTATGTTCCAGGACTATAAGCTTGGGACGTCTGAATATACTTGCAGTGAGTCAACATGTGGGAAGGGTCTAGAGTGGCAGGGAGTGGAGCATGTGTAGTGGTGTGGTTTTTCCAACTGGAGAATGGATGACTGCTGTGTTAGTGAAGTGTTGAGGCATGTGTTCGGGTAACTATGAACCATGGGTATTCATCAAAATGAAGCAGCACACCAACAGTGTAGTGGTTAGAGCATCCGCCTAACGAACAGGCATTCACGGTTCAAGTTCAACTATAGCACATATCATTTTCCATGTGAAATGAAAGTCGTTCTGCTGTAAAACCAACATAATAACATGTAAAAGTGAACATGAGTATCGCATGGGACTTTTATCCAAATCCATTCAATCAAAGTGGTACTGTCATAATGAACAAGACACAAGAAAGCACAAATAAGCATCAGTAAACATATATAACAAACAGTATGCAAATCTGAATGCGCTTGCATGGGTGTAAGCAGTGCCCTGCATAGGAAATGTATATAAGTATGTACAGATGTAATATATATATATATATATATATATATATATATATATATATATATATATATATATATATATGTACACACACACACATATATATATATATATATATATATATATATATATATCTACACACACACACACACACACATATACACACACACACACACACACACACACACACACACACACACACACACACACACACACACACACACACACACATATATATATATATATATATATATATATATATATATATATATATATATATGAAGAATGAACGTCGTAACAATAAAGCATAGAAAAGGAATGAGAAGGGACTCAACAGCAACTATAGTATTATAGAGTGCTGTCAGCGTATGTCATATCAAACTGGCTAGGAGTGAGCAAAGCACTGCTACTCACACCACAGACAGGGTTTTACCAATGGGAGTAACATTGTTGATCTGCTAAGTCTACTTTACAAACAATCAGAGGGTAGTCCCCAGTGCGACTACCAAAAATTGACAGCATATTTGGATCTCCGTCCATTACACAAGCAAGGGCAGGTATGTTCAAGGACTAAATGGTGGGAGAGCATGATAATACATGTGTTGGGACAACATACGTGTAGGGGCCCTAACGCTGGGGGGGAGGGCAATGTGTGAAGGTGTGTCATGGCCATGAAAGCAACTGGATAATGGATGGATTGCCTGTATGTCGAGCTCGGGTGGGGTCGAGGAACCATGGGTATGTGATTATAGATCCAGGCGTGTCGTGGTTGGATGGCCTGGTTCTAATTGGACCGCCTCGTGGAGGCCAGCGAGTTAGTTATAAGTATGTAAGCATACACACATGCATACATCTATATGCAGAAGTACATTCCATGTAACATATCCATTCCATTTGCATACATAAACACATGAATGTGCCCTTACAAACCTCGACAGTAGATAGAATAATAGTTACTGCATAAGAGGAAAGGGCCGAAATTGCTTAAACGCAGAAGTGTGTACAATGTCCGAAGTCAGTGCTGTGTTGAATAAATCAACTGTGAGGACTGTCTCACACAGGGAATTATCCCTGTGATCTGCCTGCAATGGCAACTCCAAATACTAAACCAGTCTATTTGTAAAAGAATCACACTGAACAAGTACATAATTAGTTCTCATGTGTAATGTATACGTTACCATATAGTCAGACTAATTAATTCATTGTAGTGTCATGTTAACGGGAGTATGTATGTAAGGAAGTAAGAGTCTATTCTTGACATAAAGACAAGTGCGTCCCATGTGGGATAATGCAAAAATCGCGATTAGTGTCCTATTGGTCACTCATGTCACCAATGTTTGTGGACTAAACGTTAGGGATTCCTGAGGATGCATGTAGTGAGTCAACCGATGGGATGGGTCTACAGAGGTAGGGAGCGGCCAATGTGTACTGGTGTGGATACACCGCAAATCCAACTGGAGAATGGATGACTGCAGTGTTAGTGAAGTGTTGGGATGGGTGTTTGGGGAAGTAGGAGACATGGGTATATGGGTATATATGCAACTGAAGCAGCACAGTAATTGTATTGATCAGCGCATTTGCCTAATGAACAGGCATTCACGGTCCGAGTCCCACACTAGCACATATCATTTTCCATGTGGAATGTGTATATAAACATATTTATACATCATATTGCTGTACAACCTACATAAGAACAAGTACATGTGAACTGGAGTACTGCATGAAATGTTTAATTAATGTCATTCAATCTCAGTGTTAGTGACATAATGAATAAGTTACTATTAAGCAGGTGTAAGCACAAATATGCAGTAGTAAACATATCTAAGCACCAGTAAGCATGTTTAAGTGCGTTTGCATGGTACTTTTCCATTAACGGGGAAACACTGTCAATGCGGTTGCTGACCTCCGAATCCAGCATCAAACAGTGTATTTGTCTTAGTCTTAACATGTGTGTATAAAATGTAGAAGTTACAGTTGTTCTCATTTTGTTTTTACATTTTTATCCATTTTACTGATTTACACACAACTGTTAACAGTAACATCCAAACAACATGGCTTGAGGTTGGAGTCGGAGCTGAGCACCCGCATTGAAAGTGTTTGCCCAGAAGCAGAATAGTGCCAAAAAAAAGACAAAGGCCGACTATTACAGCAGTCTATCCATTACAGGGAAAGCAGGCATTGTAGAAAACATTTTCATTGTCAAATACCCATCCTCAACATCGCTAATTATACTAACTCGGCTTCTTTAAGCTGCGAGGATGCGATTTCAATCAGTAAACAGTGATCATTTGTTTTTTTAAGAGTGTCAGGCATGGATTTAGGTAGGCATCGCTGAGCCCGGAAATAACTGTGTTTACAATGTATACATCTGTTGCTATTGTACAAGGCTTTTACATAATTAATCCAAGTTGAAGCCTAATCCTAATAATTTGTGTCTTGTAAGCCCTTCACGGCAAACATCTACATAGCAATTTCACTGTCTTTTAATCATCATTTCACAGGCCTCACAGAGGACTGAAAACTGTCTGATTACAAATGGTCAGCATGACTACGTCTTTGTAAACTGTAAGCACAGGCAGTTACTTCATATTAGGCATTTCATGCAGTGTACATATCACCATGTCATGCCTAATTAACAGAAGAAAGGAATGTCATGTTATTTGCAAGTATTTCCTTATTACTAATTTCCTGTCTGTGTGACACTTTAAAGCGATCGCTCCGCTGTAATGCAGTACCTTAACACGTCTCTCAGGCAGACGTGTGTAAAATTAGACTAGTTACTTGGTTAAACATTTAATTATTAACACAAGCATTTTATACCAACATGTGCTCAACAGGCATGTTAATGAGCTGCATTACACCTGAATGATTGCATTAATAGTGTTGCCCCGATAACGGAAATGTACCCATTCAACAGTATAGCACATGTATTCAATTACGTAGATGTATGTGTGTTAATGTATATATATATATATATATATATATATATATATATATATATATATATATATATATATATATATATACACACATACATAGATATAGATGATATATCCCAAGAACAAACCTCGTGACACCAAAGCATTAGAAAAGAATGAAAAGGAAAACACCAGCAGCTCCTGTATTATGTGCTGGTGTTAATCCCAAGGCAAGTGTGTTTCTGTCCGGCACATGGGCTCAGACTGTAGTCTGGGTAATAATAGGGTGTCTGACGTTACTCACCAGGCCTATTGCCAAATGTATGGGTATGTCTCGCCAACCCAGTCACTTGGCTGATTGTGACATATTTGGCCACTATAAAGGAAAACTACAAAACACGCTCCCCAACACATCTAGTGGCTAGAAACTCACAGCCACCAGCACACAGGATATGACTGACAAACACACACACCTGCTATGCCTCAGAATAGAACACCTACCTAACTACTTTAACACACTACAGCATTACGCAGTTACAAAATGTGCTACCGAGATTACTGGGTTACAGCACTCCAAGAGGTGTATTTCTAGGTGGGTGACATCAGCAGGACTGCCAAAGTTGAGTATATGAATTGTACGGAGTGTGAGTATTCTAAAAGCATTGGTCTGTCCTCAGGCAGACGGACACACACACACACACACACACACACACACACACACACACACACACACACACTTGGCAAGTCTGGGATTAGAACACTGACCTAACTACTTTATCACACTACAGAGACTACTGGACTATGACTTTCCCAGAGGTGTAGTTCTAGGTGAGTGACATCAGCAGCCTTGCCAAAGTTGAGTATATGAATTGTATGGACTGTGAGTAGCTTAAAAAGCATTTCTCTCTACACAGTCTGAGACAGACAGACATGCACACAATCGGCAAGTCTGGGGTTAGAACTACTATCTAACTAGTTTATCACTACACAAGTATGCAGTTATGGGACGAACCACAGAGATTACTGAGCAACTTCTCCCAAAGGTGTATTTCACATTGGATGACCTCAGCAGGCTTGTCATAATACTGCTATGAGGAGGGCAGTGCGTGCATGGGCCATAACCCATTCATGTAGGGGTTGACATGCCACATGCGGGCTCACACAGGGTCATATGTCACAGGTACGTGTATACAGATACTAGATGACTTCTTCCTTGTACAGTCATGTTGCACAGCTGGCACATGCACCACATAGTCTGTCATGCTGTCAGATACTGGTGGCTAGTATCTGCAGTGAATGACATCTACACCTCATGTGTTTGGGGCCCTTTGGCTGTGTGCTGGGTGGGACAGGCCCGTATGGCTCCTTGTCATGGTCACCCTCTTCCACACATCTATGTCTGTCTACCTTTGGCTTATTATAGTGTGTTGTCCTTACAGATACACCTGTATTCCTATCCACTGTGTGTGCAAGGCAGGAGTGGCGCATACTGACATGTGTCTGCACTAAGAACTGCGACTGCCAGATATGTCTGGACCACTGGTGTTTGCAGACATGGCCTTCATGTGTTTAAGTGTGTGAGCATGCCCAGTATGACCTTTCAGTGTGTTGTTGACTGACATTGCCGTCATACCTTCAAGTGTGTGAGCATGCCTAGTATGGCCATCTGTAGCGCATGTGTGGAACAAGTCCAGGTAGTTTATACTGCGGTGCCGACCTTTGTGTTGTACACCGACACGTAGCAGGCTATGTCTGCAGGGTATCCATCGGTCATTTGGCATTGACTGTTGCTACATGTCTGCATAGCGGGGGGGGACACCTGACTGTATCTACATTCCTACACAGGAGCAGGGGGGGCACACCTGACTGTTGCTATAAGTGTACGTTGGATGGGAGGGTACACCTGACACCTGTACACATTTGCTAGGACTGTACTGGTATGTCAGGTACTCCATTTCAGTGTGTAGTCTTACCTATTGAGCTGGCTAGAGGCATACCAGTGTACTACAGATCTTAGCTTTAATTACCAACATATTAGTTTCTGACTTCCTAGCCTTCACAACTTACATCCAACTGCTTGCTCTGCTGTAGTCTGTCTGTGTGGGTCTGGGGGAGGAGTTACCCATAGGGCACAGCCAGAGGCCATAGTACAGCATTTGCTTGTGTCTGTCTACACCTCTCCTGTTGGCTGAGACTTGTGTGGGTCTTATGGACACACATGTCACTCAGCCTATTACCTGCACTGGGTTTTGTCACCCTGTGTAGTACTGGCTACTATGGTGACTCCAGTATGTGTTACAGATGTCTTGGTGCCACTATGGGTGTCTACTGTCTGCTGCCTTAACATTCGGCCACCCAATTCCCTTGAATGCTCACATCCATACCATAGCTACAGGTAACAACACTTTCTACTCCTTTGGCAATTGGTAGGTTGATTGACTTATCTTAAGGGTGTGCCAGACTTGAGGATGGTGCTGGAGGGCTGCCTATGTTGGATTCACATAGTACACTCCCTATACATGGTTGAGCACAGGTAGTGTCATGTGTGGCATCCCTTTTACTGTCTGTATGAGTCAGAGAGGGTGTCATTCCCTGGGTCCCCACTGTGTCAGTGCATATGCTATGCTTTACCTCTTTGCCAAGGCCAGGTCATACTGGGCATGCCTCCTTCTGCCTGCTAGGTCAAGCTCAGGTTGCTCCCCCTCCGAGTCACTCTGTGTCTATACAGGCCTTGGCACTGATGGGGGGCTGTGTGGCCCTGCTCCATGCTGTTCCTGCTGCAGCTGTTTCCGCAGGACCATATTGTGTAGCATAGCACATACCATAACAATTTGGGTGCATGTAGCTGGTGAATACTGCAAGGCTCCACCGGATGTGTCCAGACACCAGAACCATGTACTGAGCATCCCAAACACATGCTCTATTATATGTCTGGCCTGTGAGTGTGCCTCATTATGACGTTGTTGTTCAGGTGTGTGTGCATTTCTGATGGATGTCATCAGCCACGGCTCCAGTGGGTACACAGCATCCCTCATTAAGTGACCGTAGGGGATGTCCATATTGGCAAATCTGTGGTACAGCTGCATCAGATGCCATATTTCTGAATTGTCATAGCTTCCTGGGCAGCCAGCACACACATTCATTATAATGCCCTGGGCATCACATATGACCTGGCAGTTGATGGAGGGGATGCCCCTGTGATTGATGTAGGCCCTACCCTGCTCACCAGGTGGTGCTTTGATGCATACGTGCGTGCAGTCTATAGCACCTACTACCCCAGGGTGGTCTGCTATTTGGTGGAAGAGACACATATTGCTGGTCAACACCTCACATGTGTTGAGGAAATAAACGTGCTCACTGGCATGTGCTGACATGGCATCCAGGAACTGGTGGAATACTCTGGATGCTAATGCCTGTGAGATCCACATGATATCCCCAGTTGTGCTTTGGGAGGTACCTGTGGCTAGTATACCTAGGCCTACACATACCTTGGTATCCACTGGGATGGGTTCCCCTTGGCCAGTTTGATGTATCAGGTGTGGCCGGCACAGCTCAACAACTTGCTGTAGGAGGTCTCTGTCCACCCAACAGCACTCCACTATCTCCAGCTCATGTAGCCCCTGGTAGGTTACCCTGAGTCTGTACACTCTTCTCTGTCTCCTCATTGTGGGATGTTTGGCAGCATTCACATCCTCACCACCTTCAGCCTCTTGCAAATGTTGTTCTATGTTGCCTGCTGCAGCCCTTCTCATTTTGTAGGTTTGTTTGTTAAAATTTCCCCGCTTGTATACACTGGTGGTGTAAAGTGTGGAAAAACCAGAGGGGAAGGTGTTTGCTTAGTTTATAGTGGTGCTCTGGGCTGGGCTGGTCTGCTGCCTCTGTAATTGGCTGATCCTGATACATTTCACCTGTCAGCTCAGCTAGTTCTCCTTGATTGCTTTCCTACTGCTGTTTTCCCTTCTGATTGCCCTAGGCAGGTTTAGACACACCCCTAGCTTAGCCGTGCTAAGCTGGGAGCAATCCCGAGCCACAGGGCTCCAATCCACTTACAGTATGCCTGACACCCCCCCCCCATGATGTCACCTATATCCAAGTCTTGCACCCGGCTATCTATACTCTTACACTCTTGGGACCTGCCTCACACCCTGGGGAAAACTGGGATTCACTATCCTTCACCTCATTTGCATAGGATTGCCTGCTAATGCATAGTTACATGTCCCATACTGAGCCTCCCCTAAACTAACCACTGCTTACCGCCGTGCAAATCCTCACACACCCGCTCACAACTGCTTAAAAGTGCCTTACTCACTCAGAATCCAATGGCCCTTGTTCTGCCCAGCAACAAAATAACCGGCCTCTGCAAGGCTCAAAACCAGGATCCTGCACACCACAGCCAATATGCTTTACCACTAAGTCATGGTAGATATACAGACATTGGATGTTATCACGAACATATCATCCAGCACAGTCATTCAACAGTATAGGACATGTATTCCATTACGTAGATGTATGTGTGTTAATGTCTATATATATATATATATATATATATATATATATATATATATATATATATATATATATATATATATATATACACACATACATAGATATAGATGATATATCCCAAGAACAAACCTCGTGACACCAAAGCATTAGAAAAGAATGAAAAGTTAAACACCAGCAACCCCTGTATTATGTACTGGTGTTAATCCCAAGGCAAGTGTGTTTCTGTCCGACACATGGGTTCAGACTGTAGTCTGGGTAATAATAGGGTTGCTGACGTTACTCACCAGGCCTATTGCCAAATGTATGGGTATGTCTCGCCAACCCATTCACTTGGCTGATTGTGACATATCTGGCCACTATATAGGAAAACTACAAAACACACTCCCCAACACATCCAGTAGTTAGAAACTCACAGCCACCAACAGATAGGATATGACTGATAAACACACACCTGCTTGCCTTGGAATAGAACACCTACCTGACTACTTTAACACACTAGAGCATTACACAGTTACAGAACTCGCTACCAAGATTACTGGGTCACAGCAATCCCAGAGGTGTATTTCTAGGTGGGTGACATCATCAGCCTTGCCAAAGATGAGTACAGGAATTGTACGGGGTGTGAGTACTCTAAAAAGCATAGTTCTGTATTCAGGCAGACAGACACACACTTGGCATGTTTGGGATTAGAACACCAACCTAACTACTTTATCACACTACAGCATTACACAGTTACAGAACACGCTACCAAGATTACTGAGTCACAATCATCCCAGAGGTGTATTTCTAGGTGGGTGACATCATCAGCCTTGCCAAAGTTGAGTATAGGAATTGTATGGAGTGTGAGTGCTCTAAAAAGGATTGTTCTCTCCTCAGGCAGGACGGACACACACACACACTTGGCATGTCTAGGATTAGAACACCGACCTAATTACTTTATCACATTTCAACATTACACAGTTACAGAATGTGCTACCGAGATCACTGGGTCACAGCACTCCCAGAGGTGCATTCCTAGGTGGGTGACATCATCAGCCTTTCCAAAGTTGAGTATAGGAATTGTACGGGGTGTGAGTACTCTAAAAAGCATTGCTCTGTCCTCAGGCAGGCAGACACACACACAGTTGGCATGTCTGGGATTAGAACACCAACCTATTTTATCACACTATAGATTTACGCAGTTACAGAACGCACTACTGAGATTACTGGGTCACAGCAATCCCAGAGGTGTATTCCTAGGTGTGTGACATCATCAGCCTTGCCTAAGTTGAGTATAGGAATTGTACAGGATGTGAGTACTCTAAAAAGCATTGTTCTGTCCTCAGGCAGACGGACACACACATGCCAGTGGTGGGATCAGAGCACCTGCCTATCTACAGATCACTATTACAGTACTACGCAGTTATGAGTCACACCACAGAGATTACACATTCAAAGGCAGTCATCATAACCTTCTAAGATTGTGGACATCAACAGGGATGATGACAGTTAAGATGTACATAGCTGTGAACCTATGTGTTTAATGTAGGAGTCCATCCTGAACAGGAGTATGCTCATCTGTGGAATAGATGACTACTATCACTATACAGGGTTACAATGGCCATGCTCATACACATAGAAGCACATAACTTACACAAGGTATCAGTGGGCATGCTCACACACTTAGTAGCACAGGGCTGTTTGGAATACACTATGAGTCCAACCACACAAGGTTATACTGGGCATGCTCACACACTTAGTAGCACAGGGCTGTTTGGGATGCACTCTGATTCTAAACGTGGAAGACCACAGTGGCCATGCTCATACAGTTAGACGTACAGAACATGTTGTAATGGACTCTGGTGTTAGTAGTTGTCATTGTTAGCAGGAATGCTGCACTACATATATCTGACACTGGTCATCTACACAACATCTGCTGCTGTCCATCACCTTAGATGTATCAGTCTATACCAAGCACAATACTACCACTCACAGTGATGTCATGCTAGGAATGGCAACTGCTTGACCAACACAATGAGCCAATGTCCTGTTGTAATTACGAGGTTGTCCAGTGTCTGTCATTCTGGGATGACATGATTGACAGAAGACAAGCCTTTGTCACAGATCACATGCATCCATGATTCAAGGGAGTGGTGATAATACCTAGGTCGCATTTGCCCATATAGTGCCATTCCAAGGCAAATGTCCTAAACACAGGATAACACCCTGACACCTAGAAGACAATTGCATTGTATGCTTATGCTAACTAGTGCTAGATGTGTTGCTGTCATAATCACAGCTGCTCATTGTTGAACCTACAATGGGGAATACTGACATCTGTGCAGTGAGAAACACCTGGCTGAAGGCTCTGTAGTGCACAATAGCACTACCACCATATAACTCAGAACCAGACATGTGGGCCATAACACTGGTATGGACCACTCCAGGTGGTGGTGTCCCCACATTCATAATGGCTACTCACATGTACAGACCAGTACTCCAACAGCAGAGCCAGGTGCAGGTCACAGTGTCAAAAGCTGCATTCTAGGATGTAATCCTCAGACACCACCATGTCCTCAGACCACCGACACGCATCCATACATGTGGTATGACACGTAATGGTACAACACCAAGTAACCTTTGACTGGTGGACTGTACCTAGCCCTACAACAACTGTGCAGAGTACCCATGTACTGACACAATTGCATTATGTGTTATGCAATGCAATGATACCACTGTTTTTAACCAGGTCAGCTGTACACATACCATGGTTCCACGGATATTGACAGCATTAACAGATGACTGTTGCTGTGCACCATTCAGTGTGTACACAGCCTGACATGAAGCTATGATTGTACATGATGTTTATGTGGGGAGAAGATTGTTTGACATTTGTGTAGGATACAACCTGGGATGTGGACAGGTCCCATGCAGCCTGTATGTATGGCATTAGAGAGTGCAGCTTGTACCTGTATAGTTGTTATTACAGGGGCTCTGTAGTGTACATGGATATATGAATGCATACCTGTTGGGGGGGGGCAGTGTGTTTATGTTATCCAAGACCCTATCTGGATGAACAGGTGCTATTTCCGTAGGTGCAGTACTTCTCATGCCATAGTGCTGTGAAGCACAGCAGGTCTTGTTGTTGCCATTATGTTTCATGACACAGCTATGGAATCCTCTGTGTTTGGCCTCATAATATGTGGATGATTAGTTTCACAGTAGCTTTGCGTGGCATTATATGGTGTATCTGCATCTTACTGAGGCTGACCATGGATCAACTTCCACTCATGTGTGTTGACTCTTGCAACAGTTACTACCTTTTGTGGTACAGTTTAAGGCAGGGTACCACTGGTTTGCCTTCATGTTTGTATTTGTTTGAATCCTGTTTCTGTTTCAATAGCATGATCACTGCACATATGTGAGTGCCTAAAGTGCATTTGTGTAGGACCCAGCATTTGCACATGCATTGTACATCTGCATGGGTGACATGACAGTCACCACTTCACTCTTAAGGAGCATAACATTGGCTTTGAAGACTGACCATGTGTGACTGTTAGCCCTGTTGGTGTGACTATGGTGATCCAGGTCATTGGCGTTGATGAAATCCAACATGCATTGATATGTTGGTACATGATGAGTCTTCCCAGTTCATAATGGGATAGCTGAATGGCCATGATTATGGTTACCGGTCTCAAAGCTGGTATTCCCCATTATAGCACAATGACAGTTGGGAATTCTGAGGCATGGTGGATGATCTGTCACAAGGTGCAATTTGGATTACACTTTGGCACAAAGGTAGTTGCTCAGCATAATACATCTTACGTTGTGCAAGTGCAACTAGCGTGGGGGTGTACATATCCCTCAGGAAGTTGGACACACCTGTGGCCCGTGTGTTCCAATAAAAGATGATGGCCAAGAGGTGAGGTATGTGTTATAACATGGTCATGCAGGGGTGCTCTCCAAAGCATTGAACCATATCCCAATCACTCCACAGATATGTTCTCTATGTTTCAGATTGCTGTGAGTCCATATTGAGTACCTGATTTGTATCATTGAGTAGCAAGACCCACAGTTTATTTCTTGGCTGTCCCTGTTGTACCGGTGGACTTTCACTTGAACCTGGCATGATGAGGGCACTATAGGGGAAGCATGGGCTGTTGCCAGTATCCAGATTCTCAGGGGTGACAGGTGCAGGCCCTGTATGGCAAAGCATCATGGCCTGTCAACCATGTTATCCCAGGCAGAGAGATGCTGGATACTCTTTGAATTACACCAGTACATTTCACGATTGTGGAATACAGTCCTTGTCCCTGTACTGCCGCATCATTCTGGCTAATGGCAGAATGCTACCCAGGACTTGGGACATACCTGCATGGGCTACAAGACCTGACAGTTCCTACATGTGTTTCCATGCAGTCCAGGCTACTGCATCACAGGTCATGAACAACAACATAGAATATGCCAGAGACATGTGTTTAGTTCTAAAGGTGGTCTGAATGTATGGGTATGTGGCTAATCATGGCAGACAGGCAGTTGACAGTATGTTTGCCCTCATATAGCTTGGTGTGTAACATAGTGCTAGGGTTTGCATTCACAAATGAGTACTGTTGGCCATGTTTCCGGCCACGTGTTCTGAGGTGTGACACAATTATGCAAACTATGTTGTACAGTCTTTGTATTCTGTTGTCTGTCTATTCCAACTTGGGAGGCCTCTTGCTTGGCCAGATACTTAGAGGCCTCTGTGGATGTGTGTGATATCTGGTCGCATGTGTGTGTGTCCTTACTGTGTTCTAGTAAGGGTATGTGTTGGTTGTGGTGATGAGATGCATGTGTTAACCTGCACCTCTTGACTGTCTAGTCCAGTCATGGGTGTAGAATGGACTGCCTCCAAGCTCACCCCTGTAGCTGCATCCCAGACAATGTGTGGGGTGTGGTGTTAGGTGGGTTTGGCAGTGTACATGGCATAGAGATTGCATCCCCCCAGGATGGCCACATACACAAAGCTGACATTAGTAAACACCAGTAGCTGACTAGTGGACATGCCTGTATGAGCATTCAGTACTAAAAGTACCATGTACTGTATTTAGTATACTTGCTGCTTATGAAGATGTTTTAGATAGTGATGCTCACATGTAAATATTTGTGTTATGGACGTGGCAACACTAGCTATTACAGGAACATGGTAGCTACCTTTAGTAGCAAGTCCACTCCTAGGGCCACATCACATCTTGATAGTTGATTACATATGATGCAAGTGTGAACAGGGCTGTATCCTTGTCTGGGCATATACTCACATACCCAGCAGAACCATGAGCTCTGTTGGGCACAGACACCCACTCCCCACACAGAGCCACATATCAATAGACTCTGCTGCCACTATTGACATGATCAGGATATAATCAGATAGTGTACGCCATCACCTATGAAGCAGCTATTACACATGGCCAGCAGTTTCCTACATCTTATGCTCCTACTGCAGATGTCACACTGGAGTTAAAGATGATATGCACCCTGTTTCATTACCAGTATTGTCAACATATTTCTAAGCAGCTGTTAGTTTGGCAATGAGAGGTTAGGCTACACAAATCTAAACGTTCAACCAGTGTGTCTCTACTTTCAATATCCACTCTATGTAGGTGTGCACATAGCCATTTGGCACATCCCTGTAACAAGGGTCAGTACACATTTGCAGAATATGTACACATGCACAGCTGTCATTGCTTGCAAACAATAGTAGAGAGGTGGATATTAGGCAAGGTGGACTTTTAGGCAAGGCTCATAAAACACACCCACCACTGTAAATAGCACAAGTAACCAGAAACTGAGGGTATTGCTACTCAACGCCAGAAGTCTAAACCTCAAAATGCACACACTTGAGGCACTCCTCAGTATGGAGAACATTGATATCTATGCAGTAACAGAAACCTGGTTTAGGGCTCCAGAGAGTACCCCAGCACTACCAGGCTATAGAACCCGGACCAGAACACAAAAGGCAGGGGTGTATCCATATTCATCAAAGATACTCACACCTCCAGGTTAGTGGCACAGCATGATGCATCAGAGATCATCCAAGTGCAACTGACAATGGGCAAAACTGCAATCCAAATTGTAGCATGCTACAGATCACCCACCATGACCCAGGACCCACATTCCGCATTTCTGGAGACACTGGGAAATGTGCAGGTCCTACCAAACACCCTAATACAGGGTGATTTCAACTATCCAAACATTAACTGGGAGAACTACTCAAGTACTAACTCCCTTGCCCAGCATTTCCTATAATTTCTAAACTCAAATGCCCTGGAACAACTGGTCTACACCCCCACCAGAGGCAACAACATATTGGACCTGGTCATCACCAACATGGGCGACCGGTGTTCCACACCCGACATTAACCCCTCGCTGGTTAGATCGGACCATAGACTAATCACTCTGGATATTCACATTCCGCCCAGAACCCCAAACAAGGAAACCACTGTGAAAGTCTTTTCCAAAGCAGACTTCACATTGCTTAAGCCCAAGGTGGAAAGGTTCACAGCCCCCATGCCAATGGACAATACTGTCCAAGATGCTGAAACCTATACAAAGGCACTCTATGATCATCTGCAGGAATGCATGAATTGTGCTATCCCAAGTCAAACCTAGACTCACTCCTCCAAGAAAAGGAAACCAGTCTGGTGGACCCCTGCCATAACCAGGCTCTACAATAGAAGGAGGAAACTAGTACAGATAAGAGTGATATCCCTAGAAGGACAGACATCCCTGATCAGTATCAGCAAGAAATTACGATTCCTCATGAAATCATCCAAGGCTAGCTTCAAAAGACAATTTCCCAAGGACCCTACAGATAACCATAAAGCGTTCTTTAGCTATGTGAAGAACCTAAGTGGGAACTCTCAGATCTGCTCTGAGTTGGTGCAGACTGGCACAAAATACACTGAACCGACTGAAATTGCCAACATTTTGGCAGACAGGTTCAGTGCAAACTTCACACCCCTCTCAACCCCTAAAGGGCCCATAACCATACCAGAAGAATGTAATGACCCAGCAATCACTGACACACAGGTTAAAACAGCCCTATCCAAAGCCACAAACACAGCCTCAATGGAACCAGACAGTATCCCAGGCTGTGTCTTACAAGAGCTCCAAATGAACTAACCCCTCACCTAAACACACTGTTCAAACCCAGCCTCCCTACAGGCTACATACCCACAGAGTGGCACACAGCAACAGTTATCCCACTCCACAAAGGTGGCACCACAACGGACCCCGGGAACTATTGCCCTATAAGCCTGACTAGCCTGGTCTGCAAGGCTATGGAGTGCATCATCATGGAACTCATTAACAGAGACATTGGGAACCTCCAGACACTTGACCCAACCTAGGTCAGCTTGACTGAGTGCAGATCATGCCTACTGAACCTGTTTGACATCTTACAGTCACCTAGACTTTAGGTGAGGGGTATGGTAGTTCACACATACTACGTGGACCACATCAAGGATTTTGACACCATTCCCCACTCAGGTATTATTTATAAACTCACCAGCCAGTACATACACCCATACATCACAGGTTGGGTTGCCAACAGGCTTACACACAGAACCCACATGGTAAGCCTAGCAGCCTCTACGTCCAACTCTTAACCAGTCCCAACTGGTGTCCCACAGGACTCAGTCCTGGGACCCCTACTGTTTGCCATATACTTCTCAGAGGTACAGGCAAACACAGGTGGACTACAGCAAACCGTGTTTGGTGATTACTGCAAACTGGGAGCCATAATTGACAGTCCAGCTGTCACAGGCATCTTTCAAAGGGCCTCACATAGACCAACACAGGGTGTCAAAGCCATGTCCTCCAGCTAAAGGCCAGAAACTGCATGGTTATTTCATGTTGGGAAAACTAAACACCCACATATTAACACATGAGTGGCAGCCACTTTAATACAGATGAGGTAATGGGTATGTGGGGACTACATTAGATAGTGATCTCTCCTTTGACAATCATATCTCCAAAGTAATTAGGACATCCTTCTATGTAGGCCATTTGATTACTTAAGGGTTCGCATCTAGACATACTAAGGTTATTGTGCCCCTTTACTCATCACTCATCAATCCCATCATCAAGTATTGATAACCCATTTGGGATGTACCTCAGAAGACACAGCCAACAGCTGGAGGGTCCACGAACATACCTCGCCAAGAGGATTACTGGCCTCAGACATGTGTCCTATGCTGACAGACTGAATGAACTCTTGCATTACTCAGTGCATCTCATTTACTCAGAGATGATCTTTGCTGGCCAACAAAGCCATGTCCAAGTCAAGCTTAATGGATATGCTCGACCTATGGGAATCCATGTCACAGTGAGTCACCCACTGTAATGAGCTACACCTTGCCACAACCATAACTGGAAGATGCTGGAGTGACAGATTCCTGTCACAGGTACTCCCCATGCTTTGGAACTACATCCCTGATTACATTATATGGATCCCCTCACTAACACTCCAGGGAAACCTTGCAGAGTGAATGGGGAACAGTGGATAAACCCCAGGGATCCCATAATTGGCTCTGCTCCACAGAGGGATAGTTAGTTAATCAATGAGGTGGTGACAGCTGACACATTTTGGCTAGGCTTATGAATGGCCTCAGACAGTTAGCCAAGTACCTACCTATGTACCTATGAACCTATACATACAGTATCAGTACATGCTGATATCTTAATTTACTGTTCAGGTGTTGACTTACCTTGTGCCAATAGCGATTGTGTGTGCAATAGTTGAGGGCTGCCTATGTAGGATGCACACAGTAGACTGCCTATACATGACAATTTACAGGTGGTCTTGTGTGTGTGCCATCCATGTTTACTGTGTCTGCAGATGGAGAAGGGTGTCAGTCCGTAGGTGCCTACACTGTCAGTGTGTGTGCTATATGTTCCCTCTTTGCCAAGGCATGGGCATACTGGGCATGCCTCCATCTGCCTACTGGGGCTGGCTCAGGGTGCTCGTGGTCTGAGTCCCTCTGTGCCTCTGGGGCCCTTGGCAATGGTGGTGGGCTGTGAGGACCTTCACCATTCTGTCCCTGCTGCTTCTACAGGATCATATTGTGTAGCATGGCACATACTATGAAGATGTGGGCACACGTGCCTGGAGAGTACTGCAAGGCTCCTCCAGATATGTCCAAGCAACGGAACCATGATTTCAGCATCCCAAACACACGCTCTATGATGATTCGGGTTTATGCGTGTGCCTCATTATGGCATTCTTCCATGGGTGTGTGTGCATTTCTGATGGGAGTCAACATCCACGGTTCCAGTGCATAGCCAGCATCCCCCACCAGGTGGTCAGATGGGATGTCCCCCCTGGCAAATACCTGATACAGCTGTGAGGCATGCCAGATGTGGGAGTCGTGATAGCTTCCAGGGCTGCCAGCACACACATCCATGATAACACCCTGGGCATTGCACACAACCTGGCAGTTGATGGAGGGTTATCCCTTGTGGTTTATGTAGCGCCTACCCTGCTCACTGGGTGGTGACTTGATGTGTATGTGCATGCAGTCTATTGCACCCAGTACCTCCGGGTATTCTGCCACATGGTGGAAGAGATGCATATTGCTGGCCAACTCCTCCTTCATTCGGGGGAAGTATATGTGCTCATTGGCATGTGGTAACATGGCATCCAGGAACTGGTGGAGTACCCTGGATGCTGATGACTGTGAGATCCCCAGGATATCCCCAGCTGGCCTTTGAAAGGTACCAGTGGCTAGTATTCTCAAGCTTACACATACCTTTGTGTCCACTGGGATGGGTTCCCCTCTGTTACTTCTGGCTCTGAGGCATGGCCGGCACAGCTAAACAAGTTGCTGTATGATGTCCCTGTCCACCCTGTAATGCTCTACTATCTCCAGATCATGTAGCCCCTGGCAGGTTACCCTTGGTCTGAACACTCTTCTCCTCTTCCGGTGCCTGAGGTGGTTGTCAGCATCATCCTCCACACCACCTTCAGTCTCCAACACATGCTGGTGAATCAAAGCTATGGCAGCCCTTAACATGTAGTTCCCCATCTGTATACACCAATGGTGCAGAATGTATGGGAATACACAAATGTGTGTGAGGTGCTTTCAAACTTTATAGTATTGTGCTGTTTATGGATGCTGCTGATGTAAGTGGGTGTGTATGAACTATTCCAGCTGCTGTGTGTATTAATTATGGGTTTTGCAATGAGTACTGCAAGTGTGGGGCCTATACTGTGGAGATCTACTTGCCTGCGTTGATTGCTCTGTTGCCTTTTAATTCACTTTTAGACCTGGATCCCCTCCCATTATCAGGCATGCATCCACCTGCCATCATTCTTGTTTTGTACTTTCCCTACCCAGTCATGGTGAATTGTGCCTTGTAGCTGATATACTGCATATCGCCTTTGTTCTGCTTTGACACTTTGCTGTTTTCTTTGCAGTACAGCCCCTCTCCTTCCCTGTTCTGCAGGTAGCTGCTTGCAGCCTTGTTAGCTGCTGTCAATGGCCCACTGTAGGCTCCTAGGTGTTAATTAGCCATTTGTACTCCAATTTCACTGCTGCAGCATTTCCTTATTTCTTTCCTATATCCTTCCTGTTTCAGCAGCAATGCGTGATGCACATACCCATTTACCGGGTTTACGCGTGTTTTCAACTCCGTTCACATGCATACTTGGTTACCTTGTGTACTCTCAGCTAAGAATAGGTATGGGCAATTCGACACACCCCTATCCTGCAGCTTTGCCTAGCTAGGGGGAGACCGGTTTAGCAATGCTCCAATGTGCTTACAGCAATGGCGGCACACCCCTCTCTTGATGTCATTTTTATCTCAAGGGCTCACCTCAGTGTTATAATGCTACACTGTTTTGTGCATCCTTACACCAGCGGGAAATCTGTGATTCACTATTACTCCTTTCATTTGCATGGCATTGCCTACTAATTCCTAACTACTGCGCATAACACTGTCACTGCCCCTTAGCAACCCTTGCGCCATAGGTATGGTGTAGCATGCTTGCCATTGACTATTATGGGGAAATCGTGATATGTGTTTCATTGCAGTTTTATTCTATATTTTGATATATTCCTTGCGATCCCCTTTGCGCACCGCTGCCCTGCGCTTTCACATCACGATAGTGCGACTATATATATTTAATGTTAATTTTATATTTTGTGCATTTTTTTTATGCCAATGGCTATATATTTAGCCATTGGCATATATTAACATTATAATACATGTGTTTGGTCAGCTGTCATGGCTCTGATTTTATGTTTGCAAAAATGTAAACCGTTTTTTTTCGGTTTGCATTTCTGCATGCTTACACTATGCCTACACCACTTCCTGAATCACTATATACCTTCATTTGCATGCTACACTGCTGCACATGGGGTGATTAGCATACAGATGCTAGGAGCTGTGCAGGCGTAGCGTACGCAGGTAGTGCATGTGGAAACAGCTCATACCTGAATTGCTCGGCAGCCATATTTGGTGTTAGATCGTCAATGCTAGGCCTGCACCTGGCTCAGGCTTCATGAATCCCGGGGATTGTCATGTAAAGCCATGTGCTCAAAAACCAGCAGCTGACTGCTCCCTCCAGAACCACTGAGGTACTGCATAGATACTATATGGTGAATACTGGGGGCACTAATGTACTGCATAGATACTCTATGATGAATACTGGGGGCACTGAGGTATTGCATAGATATACTGGAGGTTACTTTGAAGATTCACCGCTCTGTTAACATCTGAGATCCTAACAGAGATACTGCTGTTAGTAAAGGAATATTACCAGGAAGTCAAAAACATTGAGCTTCTCCTGTCTTTTTTGTATATTCAACATTATTTTTTTCCTTATTTGACAAACAAACATACACTCAAACACACATACACATATGCATATACATGCAGGCATACATATACACAC
Organism: Protopterus annectens; assembly: GCF_019279795.1. Lineage (NCBI taxonomy): Eukaryota > Metazoa > Chordata > Ceratodontiformes > Protopteridae > Protopterus > Protopterus annectens. Next base: position 1,140,178,379 of record NC_056727.1, on the reverse strand, counting down.
ATGCACATGCAGGCACACATACACACACACAGGAAGCAGAGCACATTTCTCCTCAGATTCAGGCTCGTCCTTGCTCCATATTGATCTAATTACTTTAATAACTTAAGATTACTTTTTTTCATAAATAAGCTATCCACCCTTCTGGCCCTAAGTTGCTGTTGTGTCACACCTACCTGAACTTCAGCCTTTTGCTTGTTTCTTTTTCCCTGAGCTGACAGGACATTGACTTAAAAATATTCACTGCAGAAATGTAAAACTTTTCTTTTGTTTTGTTGCACCCATTTTTAATATCGCTTCATGGCCTCCTTTAATTGCAATGGATTTGCTGTTCAGGTTCCTAAATTACACCGGTTATCTCCTCAGGGAATATATTCCTACATTATAGGTCATACATTCAGTTACTCAGTACGTCTTCAAATGAAGCAGTCCAGCCTAATGGAGGCAACGGGCGCATGGATACATTTAATTTTTCAGTAGCATACTCAAGTCTTAACTAGCTTAATGTAAATGGACTCAGACTTGATGTGAATCAGATAAGCCTGGGACGCGTAGACTGATATGAAAAATAAATATAGTACGCACAGACATAGAACAGACAAACAGCTCTGTTGCATTTCTCAGCTGATCTGCACCCACAAACTAGGTTCATTCATATTTGCACATAGACAAGCAAAAGAACATTTCTGACAGCAGCACTAGAGAGAATGAGGTAGACCCACAGGTTTCAATTTATTTCTGAAGGCCTGACACACTAGATCAGGGGTGTCCAACCTTTTCACTTGCAGGGGCCGCATTGAGTCAACAGAAATTGTCTTGGGGCCGCATGTAAAATATATCATATAGTTAACTGTATCGCTGTCATGGGCGACCAAAGTCGACTCCCTGGCTATATTGCAGGTGAATTTGAACAATGAATAAATGTAATAAATGCATAACATTTGCCCTAAAATTCAAATTCTCATTCTAATTCTTAAAATAACAGTTAACTCTAACATCTTAGTTTAACATCTTAGTTTATTTGTAAAAAAAAATAAATAAAAATAACAGGTACAAACCCTTCAATTTGTATGAGATATACCTCTGATTTTGCTGGTTTCTTAAAGATGTCCATGTCTTCCATCATGTCTTTCATGTCAATATGTTGTCCAAAGTGCTCATGTATTCTTCTGTTTCTAGCTTTGGAATCTGTCCCTGAAATTATTCAAAACATGCTACATCTGGTCAGGCTGGTCTGAAGATGAAAGAAGGTTCATCAGTGGTATTCTCAAACTGAGCACCCCTTTGGAAAAGCACATTTCTAGCTTTGGAATCTGTCCCTGAAATTATTCAAGACATGCTACATCTGGTCAGGCTGATCTGAAGATGAAAGAAGGTTCATCAGTGGTATTCTCAAACTGAGCACCCCTTTGGAAAGGCACATTTCTAGCTTTGGAATCTGTCCCTGAAATATGGCACTGGCAATATTTCTTGCTTTTGCACTGCTGTCTGGTCAGGCTGGTCTAAAGATAAAAGAAGGTTCATCAGTGGTATTCTCAAACTGAGCACCCCTTTAAAAAGGCACATTTCTAGCTTTGAAATCTGTCCCTGAAATATGGCACTGGCAATATTTCTTGCTTTTGCACTGCTGTCTGGTCAGGCTGGTCTGAAGATGAAAGAAGGTTCATCAGTGGTATTCTCAAACTGAGCACCCCTTTGGAAAGACACATTTCTAGCTTTGGAATCTGTTCCTGAAATATGGCACTGGCAATATTTCTTGCTTTTGCACTGATGTCTGGTCAGGCTGGTCTAAAGACAAAAGAAAGTTCATCAGTGGTATTCTCAAACTGAGCACCCCTTTTGAAAGGCACATTTCTAGCTTTGGAATCTGTCCCTGAAATATGGCACTGGCAATATTTCTTTCTTTTGCACTGCTGTCTGGTCAGGCTGGTCTGAAAATGAAAGAAGGTTCATCAGTGGTATTCTCAAACTGAGCACCCCTTTGGAAAGGCACATTTCTAGCTTTGGAATCTATCCCTGAAATATGGCACTGGCAATATTTCTTGCTTTTGCACTGCTGTCTGGTCAGGTTGGTCTGAAGATAAAAGAAGGTTCATCAGTGGTATTCTCAAACTGTGCACCCCTTTGGAAAGGCACATTTCTAGCTTTGGAATCTGTCCCTGAAATGATTCAAGACAATGCTACATCTGGTCAGGCTGGTCTGAAGATGAAATAAGGTCCAGGAGTGCACATTTCAGCTAATGACTTGTACAGATCACCCAATGAGGCATAGCATCATCAGATAACACCTTTTTATACTTCTTCCTTAGCTCATTATACGTCTCCAACTTGAGTCGTTTCCCAATGTTTGCTGAAAATTTGAAAGGGGTCTTCCAGTGTTTGTTACTTTTCCCAAATTTCAACAAATAACTGACTTTATTAGTAGTGGCAATGTTCATTCATGAAAACTTTTCACCAGGGTGCAGCCAGGCACAGACCTTTGCAGAATTCAAACATATTGGGCATAGTTCTTGTTATACTTTCTTAAAGTTTCCATATCAGGAGGTTCAGGCTGTCAAGTCAGGATTGTTCTTTTGTGTAGTAAACAAACATGATGAGCATAACCTTTTTAATGTGAACACTGAGCCTGTCTTTTTGATACCAGTGCATGTATATCAGTTTTGATAGAGGTAGTGGCGATGCGAAGAGTATTTTCAAGATGCTCATCTGAAATTTTCGTTCTGATTTTATTTTTTGTATATTTCATATGAGAAAAAAATTGCTCGCAAATGTACGTACTCCCCAACAGAGATGTCATGAACAAGGCATGTTCGTGAAGTGACTGATATTTTTCTTTAGGCAAGTACATCTTATAAAAGTCCAATAAAGAGATTTGCAGAAATTTCTCTTTAAGTTGTATATGTGACTGCAACTCTATGCATTCCAATTGCAGGTTTGCAGGCAACATGTTGATGCCAACTGAGAATGGAGTAGCAAATATACTGAACTGTTGTTGGTGTTTTCTAAAATCTTGAAATCTACTCACAAAGTCCTGTGATAAACTATTAAGTAATGTCACATATTTTTCAGTATTTATGTGGTTTTGGTCAGACAGTGTTTCAAAGTGAATGAAGTTATTGCTGAAAGTGCCATAATTTCAGTTTTACTTCAGATGCCTTCACTGTTTGCAACATGTCATTTATTAGTAGATTTTCACCTTGGAGGTGCAGGTTCAGGTCGTTTAAATGAGCATTGATGTCTACTAAGAAGGCTAAATCAGCCATCCAGTTTCCATTTTCAAATTCAGGTACAGGCTTTCCTTTTGATTCCATAAAGGACTTTATTTCATTTCTTAAATCATAGAAACGTTTCAGCATTTTTCCGCGACTTAACCACCTCACTGCAGTAAAGTACACAATGTCTGCATAGCTAGTTTCCAAAGTATACAGAAACTCTTGAAACTGGTGGTGATTTAATCCTCTGGATTAAATCAAATTTATTGTTTTAATAACAACATTCATAACATTTTCCATTTTTAAAGTCTGTGCACACAAAAAGTTTCTTGATGTATAATGCAGTGGTACTTCATGAAACGCACATTACTGATCTGTTTTGCATCTTCTTCCATCAGTGTTGTTAGACCTTCCTTCTTTCCAACCATAGCTGGAGCACCGTCAGTTACTATGCCAGACAGGTTTGTGATGGTCAAGGAAAATCTTGCCAGTGTTTCTTTTACTGCCTTGTACAGATCAACAGACTTCATTGTATCTTTCAGCGGAACCATGCAGGCCAGTTCTTCAGTAATACTGAAATCGTTGTCAACACCACGAATAAATATGGCAAGTTGTGCCGTATCTGTAACATCAGTGCTGTCATCCAAAGCTATGGAGTAAAACTTGAAATTTGCACACCGAGATTCCAAAGTATTTTCAATAGATTTGGCTATATCTTCCACACGCCTTGTGATTGTCTGGTGTGATAAACTGATTTTAGAAAATTCTGATTTTTTTTCAGGGCAAATTATGTCTGCTACACTTTCAAGGCATTCTTTAACAAATTCACCATCGGCAAATGGCTTGGATTTTTTCACAATTAAATTTGCTACAACATAACTTGCCTTCAGTAAAGAATCCGTCTGAGTAGCAGATTTTCGAAATTGTTGGAATGTAAGATTTTTTTTTAAATCTGGTATTTTCTGTCTATGGCACACTCCTTGCAATTCACTTAATTTGGGGTGCATTTGAACATAATGCCTTTTTAAATTGTAGTCCTTGAAAACGAATACCACTTCTCTGCATAGTAAGCAAAGCGCTTTATTGTTAGATTCAACAAAGAAGTACTCATCAGTCCATTTTTCCTGAAAGACTCTCCTTTCATCCGCTATTTTTCTTTTCGTACCTATTTTACTTTGGCAGGATGAAGAAGCCATGCTGAAAAGTAAAAAAGGAGTAACTATTAACTACTTTATTCCTAATTATATTTATAATTTTTAAAACAATGGCTTACAATTTTACATTAAAAATTAAGGAAATAAAAATTAAAACTATCTGCAGTTGTGATATATGTTAATGATGTTGGAGGAAGCATTTTACATCCGCAACATAACACAAAAATATCCAGGCAGGAGAGACACAGGTGGAACCCCTGGGGTGAATTTACAGTTACCCATCCAGTTGCCCAGATTGCATTTGAGGAGGGCCAATGAAGCACTTTGTTTCATTTGTAGTACTAATGCCATTAGTCTTCAAAACAGCCATTATGCGTAAAGCACATCACATTTACTGTGACTGTTGGTCTGTACTTTGTGCCAGTAATACTGGGCGTTTTGAAAAGTTCTTCATATAATTCATGAAATTCAGATGGACTGCGATAGAGCTATGGTTAGCATGTAATCAACAGTTTCTTACTGCTACAACAAGGATGGTAGCTTTCAATAACCTAATCAGAGCTGTACCATCAAGTTAAACACGGTTTACTTTGCATGCTACCCAAGAAAGCTCATTCACTTGCAAAGAAAAAACTGGCACACACTGCCACTGTCATTAATTCGCCACAGTACTACCATTTCACACTGGGAAAACCACTCCACCCATCCAAGTAGGTAAAATGTCAACATTAGCAGTCCTACAGTACTATAATCCACAAAAATAAGCCAGCAAATTTGCAATAAAGTAAAGCATTCGCATCACTGACTTAATAAAACAATTCTGAATAAGAGGGTCTCACCCAAACAGATGACTGGTGCCAGAAACATGGCCGCAAGCTGAATGGCAAAAAATGCATCATCATCCCTTTGACCTTTTGGGGAAAGCGGCTGTGAGGCTGCCAGCCCAACTAGATTGAATTTTTTACATAATTCTATGTCATTTGTGAATATTAATATGATTCATATGCTCGTCTTACAAATGTAAGAAAACTATACGTTATGTGTACATTAAACTACTGGTGCAGAAGCGTGTGTTGAACTGTATGTTCTGCACTGAGCTTCAAGAAAGTAACCACAGTGTGCCCTGCTGGAAAAGAAAAGAACTGTGTATAAACTATATACTTGTGCAGATGTGTGCTTTAATGGTAGAAGTTGGAACATACAGATTTAACTTGCAAACTCTAAGAAAATAAGTCAATTGTTTTATGATTGTGTTTATCTCAGCAAGAAGACAGGATGTCTGCAGCCAGAAGTTCTTTCTATTGTCTGGAAACAGAAAAAATTACAGGTTTCAAATGTAAAAGTGTTTAACTGTTTTATGACTTCCAGTTCTAGGCAAACTTCTGAGAGATAAGTAACCTCTCTTAGTGATAGATAGGAATATAGTAAGATTAGTAGATGTTTTGTGTATTTGAGACTGTCCTGCAATGTTGTAAAATATTTCCTGCGATTCTGAACTCTGTCACTGTACTGAGTTATTGAATATTGTCTTATTCTTTTATTATTTATTATTAAATATATTTAAACCTTTTAATTATGACTGGTCTGTTTATTTAAGCTCTTACAGTACTTGCATATATATTTGGTGACACTGTATAGGCCACTCCAGTAGCCTTACTGTTGGTCACACGTACCATTTGGATAATAGTAACATCACACAGTAGGATTGGTCACCCTTTGGTGAGGGCCATATAGTAGCCGATAAGTAAGGATGGTTGATAGCAGTGATTACTACCTTATAATCTGGGCAGAAGGGGGCATAACTAGTGAACCTGTGCCAGCCTTCCCCAGGAGTGTCTGTGTGTTTGTATATAAATTAAATCTCATAGTGTGTGTGTGTGTGTGTGTGTGTGTGTGTGTGTGTGTGTGTGTGTGTGTGTGTGTGTGTGTGTGTGTGTGTGTGTGTGTGCATTTAGGCTGGATGGGGTGACACACAAAAATCTCAAAACCACCCCTGATAGCTGTTGGAATGCTGGCACATCAGAGGTAACCCTCACTCCAATAACAGGAAATAAATTGGCCAGCTTGACCAGATGGGACCTGATAATTGACAGTCAATGGGGGCAAAAATAAGCAAAGAAAATATCCTTCAAAATAAATTACTAACCATTGACGTTCACCAAGTAATTACAAAGGTAGTAATTAATCCCAAAACCTGAAGATTGCCTTCCCTTAACAGTCTTCTGTTCAACCTAAACAAGATATGTAGATGATGTGACTTTTTAGAAACCCCGAATTTCACCTGTATTCCACTTTGATATATAAATTAGTATATTTAAACTTATGTCCACAACATAGGAAAAAAAACCTTTGAATCTAATCTAACCTATAACCATCCCTTGAAGTGAAAATGAGGCTGGGTCACTTTCCCAGCCCTGATCTGTTTTATCTGCTAATAAAAATTAACTCCATCCATACTGAAATTAAAATACTCCTGCTTGAAGCTTTGGGAATGCTCTCCATTCTCAATTAGTGGGTATTCCATACTATGTAACATAGAAATTAGTTAAACAATGTGGCTCAGATTGTGATAGATCCTTTCATTCTGCAACAGCTTGAAACACTGACTTTTTAAAACTCAGAATGACAACCTCAAAAGCTCAAATCCTCTAACCTAGGACCTACAACAAGCAATGTATCAAAGTTTACAAAAAACGGTGCTTTTGTAGCACCTCAGAATTAATTTCCAGAAGTTCCTCAAACATAACAGACCTTACTGTATTAGGAGCTCTCAAAGAGGCCCCACTTGCCCGGGTGCCTGGATAGACACCTTGCTCACATGTACAGAGCATGTCAATAGGAGTGCTACTTACACAAAGTCTTCTAAAAATCTGATAAACATACTATACATACAGTAGTATGCACAAGCACAAGAATTAAACATTTTCCCCAGTGACCCATTCAGTGCGTTGTCCATGTGTGCACAGTCAAGCACTGAAATGAAACTGTTTCCCCAGTGACCTCTTCACCGCCTTAGACCCAAGAAAGACCCTCACCCAGTTCCATTACAGCCCAGTTACCAAACAAAAAATAGAAGATAAAACAGATAAATATTGGATGCACAGTAAACACAAAATTACATCAAAATGAATCCTTTCCCTGAAGGATCTCTTAATTGCACACTTTCTCCATGTATGCACAAGCACAAAAATTAAACATTTTCCCCTAACAACTCTCTCAGTAGTCTGTCCATGTATGCACAAGCACCACCAAATGACATTAAAATGAATCATTACCCCCAAGGATCCCTTGCGTACTTTGTCCATGTATGCACAAGCACAACAATTAAACATTTTCCCCAACGACCCCTTCAGTACTTTATGTATGCACAGGCACTAAAATGAAACATTTTCTCCAATGACCCCTTCAGTCAGGTTTGTGTATATATCCACAAGCACTAAAATGAAAAACTTTCCCCAATGACCTTTTCATTGCCTTAAGAGTTTGTGTTCTTTGAACATAAGAATATTTCCCCATAGAAAGCATACAGTCATTTCCATCCATCTTTGCTTGCTTCAGTTAATGCAGATTTTCTTTCAAGTGGCTCTAAAATTGCATCAGTTCAAATGTTGAAGCTGCTGAGGAGTGTTAGGATCTCCTGGGGATGTCCTGGGGATGGGGGGAGACCCCAATGTCTACCTAGATGATGACCCATGATTAGCTTTTGCCTCAATGGTGAACAAAAGGGATGGTGTCGGCTTTTGCCCCCACGAGGAATTAATAGGCTTTATAGGTCACAGGGAGTTGATGGTAGGCAGGTCAAGGGGTTGCAAACAATATTTCAAACTAAATTAAAATTCATGGAAAAGAGCTTCCTCAAAGCAACTGCTAAGTATGCAAAAAAAAGCTAATAAAATTAGCAAAAGGTACAGTCCACGCTAGCATTTGATGCTGAGACCTGTAGTGCATGATACATATTAGAGAGGAGCTCTGTCATTGATTTTGCTCTTACAGATGCTCGATGTCTGCATTTGAAGATGAGGGGGCAATGCTAAGTGCTGCATCTTTGAGGGCAGATCTTGATTTGCTTTTCACTTTTCTCATTCAGGAGATAAGCTTTTTACAACATGCTATCTTGCCAAAATGTGCTGCATTTTTTTCTGTTCCCCCATCTGCTGATAATCAGCTACCTCTTGACCCATTTGTTCTCCATCTTCAGAGTGAGGGTCAGCTGGAAAAGGTACTCACTTAGGAAACCATCTGGGTCTTTCAGCTTTTTCCAATTTGCCCCCCCCCCATCCTTATATGTAGTTGGCCAAGCACTAGGGAAAGATTTCAGTGGGCTGACTACAGAGGCTGTTCCCTGACTTTCTCAAGAGGTGTTCCTTGTAAGCATCCCTGTCCTGTCCATGAAGCATGAACAGTGTTTTCCCTGGTCTCCACCATCTTAGTGTGTCCCAGAGAGAATGCAACCTTCCCAGCCCCTGGGAGTTAAGCAGGCCTTGTCCCATTACTCCTCCCCCTCCCTGCCTTTTTCCTACAGTGCAGAGGCTGCTAACTGAACCCCAATTACCTGGGTTCTTTTCAGGCCTCCTACCCTATGTACCACAGAACCAGGCTACAGTAATTTTTTTAATGCATTTTTTGTTAATTTTTTTTTATTTCCACATCTAAAATATGGGCATAAGTAGGGGTGAAGGGGGTAACCACCCTAGCCACAAAGTGTCAGAGGGCATGATCAGCAGATGCCAATTGATCTTCAGTGCATTACTGGCATTTGGAAATGAATAAAAGTACTGCATTTACCAACAGAACTGAAACACTTTAATACTTTATGTGTGGCATACACTGTAATAGCTGCTTGCTACAAATGCAGTGAGCACGCTAAAATAAAAGAAGAGGGATTTTTTTTTATCCTCATTTTAAAGTTGAGTGGGGGTGTCAGATTGGTGAATGGCACTGGGTGCCAAAATAGGTAACTACACTTCTGATCAAAAATAAAATTTCTGTGCCATAAAAGAAAAGATTCTCAAATAAGTTTTGCAAACCATCATATATTACCGTCACAATTCAGTTTTGCCATATCTCTGTACATATCAGAGAAAGATGAAACTGATGTTACTGTCTCCTCTCTTTTCTCATATTTCTTTTCTTAGTGTGTTCATACCATTGTCACACAGACCCAGCCTCATGCTCCTCCCTAAAACAACACTACAGGCCTCCTTCTTAAATGAATGCATTTTTACAGTTCTACTCTTCTATATTCACTTCCTATCCTATCCCCTTCCATTGCCTTGATATTTCCCCTTTCAGTCTGTCCAGTCTTCTCTAACCCTCTTTCCTTACTTATCATCCATCCCAAGCAGGTAAAACTCTAGTATCTGGCTTATTTTCCTCTTGTAGACTTTCTCCTGCAGTTCAGCCACCTTACTACGCAGTACTCTTATCTCTCTCCGCTTATACAATATATGCAGGTAATCTGTCTCATTTTCTGCAATTTCAACACTCATGTTTCACCATTTTCTTGCTTTTAAGTTTTATTTGATTAACAAACTACCTCTGCAGTAGCTGCATGTATTGGTCATGCACTTACCTTTCAGTCCCGCGACATCTCCAAACCACTCATGTTTGCTTTAACATCTAATCCACATCCATACTTTAATATCTAATCCAGCTATTTTGTAGCCTTTCATGACATTTCCTTTCACTTTTGTCTGCAGTATATATCACCCATATCTTGACATTAATTTGCCATAAAATACAATAACTTAAAAGCATTTTCTGCCACATTTATGGTGAATTTGTGCAGATTCAGATGATCAGGTTGTGTAAAAGCTGTTCTACAAGATCTCGTTATAGTGCATCTCAGTGTGCACAAACTACAAGGGATCAAGAGCTCTGCAAGGATCATTTCCTAATGGGAGTCCCAAGACTTTCACCACACAATATCACTTTCCAAGTCCTCACATTTCTCACTAAACTTTATTATCAATGTGCCATGTTTTGTTTAGTTCACTGTTTCAGTAGGCCTTATGCATAAGACTGTGGAATGAATATATTTAAGACCAAATGTTTCTGGAGCATTTGTAGCTTTTGAATAAATACATGATATTCGGTTTGTTGACTAGGTGACCTCTTTCCTGCAGTTTAATTCTGATAATAATTAAGTGACAGGAATAGGAAATGTCACATCATTTATACAGAAGTCATTGTATAAAGCTGCATCTTTGACTTTGCTGCTCATGAAAATTTTACTTCCTTGTGGAGTTGCCTGGATCTGATTATTCTGGCTGCTGCCCTTCTCAGCCACAGATCTTGACTGACGTAAATCACATCCTCCTGCTCCATGCCTACTTCCATAAGAAAGGTACTGACATGCCGCTGATTCATTATCCCCCAAGTTTTATGAAGTTGTCAGTTTCAGTGACCTTTTCTATAACCCCTTTCATTTGAAGATTTTTGGCACATGGGTTCTTTTGACAAATTATAGAATGATGTGACAAGTTCTTGAAGCACTAAGCAGGTTGTTAAACTCACAAATCCATTTCCCACGTCATTGAGGGAACACCATTAGTTGATATACACATGTAATGTCCACAAAAATGTCATGTCTGGTCGCATTGCCTTTAACTGCATAAATATCCAGCAGGCAGCTCTTCCAACAGATATATAGTAATTCCTTGACTAAATATGAACCCCATTAATAATGTCATCAACTTCAGTGTCTTTACTGATTGACAAGCTGAAAACCTGTCAGTTTTCTGGGTGTTTGAGGAGAATTATCTTTGATTTTTTTACTTCACTAACCAAGGTAGAGATGGTTGATTACATAGCCCATTTACTTGTGCTCTGCTGTTTTTTGTATTATCTTTATTCAGTTTTGGTCTTTTTGCCTTTTTTTACTTCCTGTCTGTGTTATCTTGTTTCTTTGTCTCAGCTCATTTCTTCATTTTGTGAGCCAGCATCCTTTCGCTGTTGCTGCAACCCAACTAGTGGTCAGAGTGTGGCTGGGTGTTGCTGTTAGAGAAGTATTGGAGGACTTCATATATGGCCATCCACCTTTTATAGCTTGTGAGTAGAATCAAAATTCTTCAAAAATTTCAGACAATACAGTTTGCCTGTGTTTCCCTGAGACTTCGAGGTAATATGGTGTGCTGTAACCCATAGCTTGTGACTGTTGGTGAGGGTTCATGACAAGGGGTTTGATTCAGTTTGCAATGCTGTTTAATCACTGCTGTCCAGAAGGAATTATTTTCTGTGGCTTTGCACCTTTGACTGATGAGTGACTGATGAACAGGAGTCACTTCTATCTCAGTATCTCAAAAGGCCTCTGTTATGCATTACCCTAGTTTTAGTTACTGGAAACTGGACTACTTTATGTGTGGCATTATCACACCATTCATTTGTTTAGTATCCAGGTGCTATCATGACTGTAATAATATTACGGAGTTGCTTTCCAGAGTCATCTATTATTTTCTGACAGCTAAACTTCTGCAAGAATATAATTGTTTGGATGCTGTATATTGTTGGACTCAGAGGTTTCATATTTATGTTATGGCAGTTATTAACTCAGAATATGTCTGGTGAAGGTAACAGACTATTAAGTTTTTGTTTGCCGTAGCAACCATATTTAATTTTTCTGCTCAAGTCAGACATTTTTCTCTGTGCTCTTTAGTAGAGATGTGGTTATCATATTGATTATTCATATGTTTTGAGCTCTTTCACTGTTTTAGTTTACTTGTCTTGGACTTGTACATTTTTTGACTTTTCTAATATTTGCATTGATTTGATTTTCTGTTACTGTACTTATTTCCTTTCTGTTTGGTGGTTGTGTAAATTGCTAAGACTATAAGCAGTATAGTCTACATTAAACTATAAGCACTATAATAAACTTGAACTTGACAAATGACAGATCCTCCAGTTGTTTTATAGTGGTTGATGAGAGTGGATCAGTTTTCAACCACTGGCTTTTTCTCCTTAGCAGCACACATTTGTATATTTGTAAGCATTTCAGGGCCACTCTGATGAAATCCCCATCTAAACATGCCTTTCATCTCTCAGTTGTCACTTCCATTAAAATGTCTGAGTCTGGTTGCTATTATAAAAATATAGTTTGTTACTTTTATGTGACTAAATGGATAACAAGGATAGAGGACCCATCTAACTTCTCCAGGGTGTAAAAGTATACCAATTAATTATCAAACAGACGCACACACACACACACACACACACACACACACACACACACACACACACACACACACAGACACACACACACACACACACACACACATGCGCACACACACACACACACACACACACACACACACACACACACACACACACACACACACACACACACACACACACACACACACACACACACAGACGTAACTACTAAGGTAAGTAAAAAGCTAAAAAGCTCAGAGTTATAAGTATGGCTACAGACATTATACACCTTCCTGCTGTGCTCTACAAGATTTTCAGACAGATGTTCTGTGTAAGGTCTGGTAAATGATAAATTAAGAAATTTCTTGTGTGAAGAAGGGGTCAGAATATTTCAGCAGTAACAAACATATGATAAATGGGCAAAATTAAAGACTTTTTCTGCTTTTACAGATTGGGTGGAGAGCCAGATAAAATGTATCTGTGACCTAGACTGTAGCCTAGAAGGCAGATACTGGACAGACTTGGACTAGATGTATGTTAATGCAGCAATAGTTGACAATGATTGGAAAGGGAAGAGAAGAATTGGAAGGAGAAACAGTTGATCAGAGCTGACATTACATGGGAGATAGAAACTAGGGGAAAGAGCTGGAGTCTCGGGGGGGGGGGGTGACAGAAATAACTAAACAAGTGTACAGTAGGCTGCAGAGGAACCTAGTATGTAATAGGTTGCAACTTGACCTCCAATCACTGAATGGTCAACAGAGAAGTTTCCTAAGGCTCAGACGGAAGCCTGGATGAGTGGCGGAGGGATGGCTATAAGAGGGAAGTGTGAAGGACGAAAGGCAGAAAGGGAAATATTAGGGAAGTGACACAGCCGGTACTACATGGCAGAAGGGACACTGCAAAAGAAGTAAGAAACTCACTAACATAGTAGGTAGGTATCATCAAAAAATATATAAATCCAATGAAGAACATACAATGCATTTAAGTAATTTATGGCATGCAGGCCTTCCAAACAACACCAAAATATGGATAAATACATTTCTGGAGAAGTTTTGTTAATTTTTTAAAAGCAGTAAAAGTTTGCAGTTTTGGGTAACAGCAATGAGGCATATTCATAATTGGGGGAACTCTATCACAAAGGATTTGCCCATGGGAGTTTTTAGTTTTGAATTCTTCAAGTAAGAGCAATGCATACGAGCAGAACACCCCTGATGAGATGTATTTCTTAACCAGTGCAACTAGGTGTCTGCAGGACTTCAGATGGAGAGCTACAGGTGTTTATAAAAAGCCAAGGGTTGCATATGCTGACATTTGTTAGGGAAGTGGAGGAAAGCCATCCTCAGGCTGCTAGGGAATGGAAAAAGCTGCATGAAGCTGCCAAATTCCAGTGCAAATTTAGAGTTCTGAGTTTTACAATGTAACTCTTCTATGAAATAGTGATCAGTACACTACCTGGGTCATGAAAAGAATGTTTATTAGAATTGCCATAAGGTATGACTTGGCCTTGGAAAGTATATTTCAGCTTTTGTGGATCTTAACAATAATGTGCTTGATATGTTAGGACAAAGGTAGTTGGTAGTTCAGAAAAAAAAGTCTAAGTAAATGAAACTTTGAATAAATCAAGGGTTTTCTGCCCTTATCTGCTGCTCTAAAAATGAGAATTGCTTGGTCTGGGGAATTTCTTGCTTTCAGACATGAAAATGTTTTTTTTTTTTTTTTTTCAGGATGAAGATAACAATGTTTTGATTTGATCAATGTTTCAAAACTTAAAGCTATAAGGTTATCTCAGAGCAGAGAAATATAAATGTCTAGCAGTGGCATTTTTACTATACATCCATGGTTTGGTCATGTAGACTGAGAAAAGAAGTGGTCTCAGAATAAAGTTTGGGTGGCCATAGTCTTCATTTCAGTAAAATCAAGGCATTTTAAATATTACTTTCATTTTCTTCTCCCCACTTTCAGGTGGCTTGTAAAGCTGTGATGAAAAGTGTTCATGAAGGACTACAGCAAACAGATGAGTTTAGGTAGCAAGATATTGTGTATTATGTACCACAGCAAAAACTGCCTTTGATAGAGCTTAGAAAATAGCAGTGATGACTTCTCCTTTGTCTGCAATGAATTGTATTAAGTATTTTTTGCTTCAATGTATCCATGCCATGCTCCTGTCCAGAGCCATGCTGGTACACCTGGAATACATACTGTTCTAGGCGCCAGTAAGTCATTTGTAAACAGCTGTCATTAGTATTTTAAAAAGGCAAATAAAGAGTAAAATGGAGCTATAATTTTCAGCCATGGGATTTGACACTGTTGTGTAGAGGTACAGTGGGAATAAGACCACCTGTAATCCACATTTAGCAGGTCACCAATAAGATTTGTAATAGTCGCAAGTTTTAAATATTTAGGGGGAAAACATAAGTCATTCTACATCCATTTGCCTAGATTTGACTGGCTTTGAAAACCCAAGAACAAATGGAATATGAATTCTGGCTAGTTTCATCTGCGAGACTGCAGGTCCAGGGTATATCAGGGATTACCTGATCAGGTATACTGCAAAAGAAAGGAATTACTGTTTCATACAATCTAGTGAAATGGTTTCTCTGAAGATTATTAGCATGAAGGGGAAGAACTGCCTAAATGGATTCATTTCCATCAAGTATGTCCTGGGGTTGCTTAATGAGCATGCTTATGCAACTTTAAAGTACTTAGCCCGAGCCAGTAGTAGAGTTCCTTCTAGAACAGTTCATGAAGGCCTGCTAGTTTTTGTAGCTGGTCATTGAGAGCCTCATGATCTTACGTTAAAAGCAAGGCTAGACTACCCCCCACCCCTTTTCAATAGATGGTATGGCACATTTCTACAATGTAGTCCCTTAAAACACAAGATTATCACATATTCTGTAAATGCTTTATGTGTCTGTCTAAATGTACTTGTTAACCAAGGTGAAGCACTGATTCACATGGACATGTTCTAGACTCAGATAAAAGCACTGTTTGGTTAAATGATTTGCTTAGAGTCATACAATAGGCATATGGAGGCAGAGGGAATTAAACCACGGACCACAGGAAGCATCTCTCTAACAGCTCATAGCCTTAATCATCTGTGTCTACAGCCAGGCACAAATATAATGGATATAATGTCAGCATAAATTGTGGGTAATAGCAAAAGAACCAGTCCATTGTCAAGAGATCAAACAAATAATGAAAGATTAATATTACAATGCTCTGTTACCACAAAAATGTGAATTAAAAATGTTATGGTATCTGTTGTTCCAAATGCAAGTTATAACTCTAGTCTAGTAGTGGGAGAAGTTTCTGATGCAATATGTTTAACAGACCTCTGGTACAGGCTTTTTCTTGTCCAAGTGTAGATAATCTGTAAAAAATCATTAACACCTGAAGTAATATCCCACAAGAAAATCATTGTTACAAATCACCAAGCAAAATTAAATTGCATATACAAACATGCACACATACTCTGGTGGTGAGTGTAAGATTTCTTGCTACATAAAACACAGCTGGTGATGAAATACTTAATATCTTGGACGATAAGGGAGATGAATGAAGCTTCCCTGGTTGTGATGTTGGGAAACCTGGTAAAGAAGAGCACAGTCTGGTATCTGCCTCAGATAAAAACGGCCACTCCATTACACCTGGGATTCAGACTGCATTTCCTAAAACTAGAATAATCAGTGATTTAGAATTCAGCATCCAGTACCAAATGTTTTGTGTTTCAGAAATAGCTAGGACATTTGAGTTACATGAGGCTACTTAGTCTTCAAGCTAAAGTACCTTATATCCCCGATGAGTCTGACACTGTTATGTATATCTTCAGACATATGACATTCATTTAACATAGTGGCACCTCTGGGTGTTTCAGTATGATTAATTAAGTTCTCTTGATGTCTTTTGTTGCCTCTTCACATTAGATTAATAAATGCAAATTCATGTTTCTTGCAGGTTGTTGGAAGCTCTCAGTTTACAGTTTTCATAACGACAAGACAACTGTCACTGATACTTGATCTTGGTCTGGCACATCCAAAGATATATTAGGTGTTGTTACTATCCTTAATTAATCAAATGGTCATAATCTCCATACTTCTGTAAATATCTCAACATCCAAGGAACGTGAAAAAGAATTGCCTACATTCAGGTGAAAGCTGTCAAATGGACAGAAAATGCTGCTAACAGTATATCTTTAGTAGAAGTAACTGAATAAACTGTAGGTTTACAAAACTTTACAAAACTGGATACTTACTGTGTTTACTGTTGCTTATAAAATCCAGTTTAAGACTTAGAATCTAATGAGTGCGGCAACTATAAATATGTGTTTGTACTTAACAATTTTGTTGTTTATATTTTCAAATAGCTTACATTGTATATTCTTTTTATAGTATGAGTTTATGACTTGATTTTGTCAACAGGTTCAGAAAGCAGACATTATTCATATGCAGTAACTTAACGAATAAATTCCTGCTACGGCCTTGGAGGGAAAACAGATAAACATTACCCATTTAGTGTTTGTTGCAGAGACTAGGAAGAAATTAATCACTGAAGAAAACAGTGTCCATTTAGTCAATTGTAGTGACTAGGAAGAATCTAATCATTTAAAAAGGCTTTGAGGAATGTAACCAGCCAGAATGAACAACTGCCAAGTTTAATCAGTTCTCTTTGGACTGGAAGACATTCATGATGGAGTTTTTCGTCTTGATACATTGTTTCATGACATTTTTATCAGAACAACAGAGGAGTTGTTACAGTCTGTCCTACATAACTTAGACTTGGCTGTTATATGCTACTCAGTGTTAGAGTCAAGAAAGGGCAAACAAGCAAATTGCTAAGGACTCAACTAGAATTGAATGCAGAACAATAGACTGTATACTTACGTATGTGTTCTATATGTATCATGTAGCTATATGCTAGTAAAAAGAATACCAGCATTGGGGCTTTATCCTATGGTTACATGTATTAATTGTTGGTGACTGGGCAGGATTATTAAAGGTTTTAAGGTACAGAGTAACTTTCTGTTGAAACGATTCCAAGATGGCTGCCGACTAGATTAGTCCCTATTCACTGAGCTCCTCACAGTTATGTAATAACCGTTTTTTTTTACAACTTTGGAGTGATATTTTTCCTCAGTTTTTTTTACAAAAAGCTCCTCTAAGTTTTTTTCTACGTATCTGGATTATTTTTTCTTTGGAAATCTCAACTTTGGAATTATTTTACCTCAGAACAGTATTTTGTGGCTTTAACTATCTTGGGCACATGCAGCTTAAAGATTCTTCCTAGAACCTGCTATCCTGACTTCACACCTCTACTCTGGGCATGGCTGCTAAATCTGATTCCATGGAGACACAGGCAACAAAGGCCAAATTCTCTTCTATGCTTTCACCTGAGAAGGATTCCAGTTCAAAAAGATTAAGAACCACTAAACAATCTTCTGAAACTACTAAAGTAAGTAATAAAGACGTAAATGACTCAAATTTTCATTTAGATGAACTAAAAATAGCATTACAACCTATTCAAAGTGCTATTCAAAGTTTCTCTGAACAATTTACTGATTTTGGTAAAACTTTGAAGCAAATAAGTGAAAGAATGGATATTATTGAAAGTAAAAATACAGCTTTAGAAATAAGAACAGACTCAGTGGAAAGAGACATAAAAGCTAAAGATAAGATTATTATAGAAATCCAAGCTAAATTACTGGACTTAGAAGCCAGAAGTCAGAAATAACATCATTATTAGAGGTTTGCCAGAATCTTATGAGAATCATAACTTATTATCAGTGACTAAACAGATTTTTGAGGCATTATTAAACTGTGAGGCAACTTCAAAAACTATAATTATAGAAAGAGCGCACAGAGCATTGCATGCCAGTCAGGATTCTTCCTCTCCTCGGATCATATATACTAAGTTACTAAACTTTCAAGACACTTATCAGATCCTAGAAGCAGCTAAAAGCAAAAAACAGTTTCTATGGAAAAATCATAAACTGTCATTTTCACAGGATCTTCCTCCTCAAATAAAAATGAAAAGACAAAAACTTTCACCATATTGTGCAGATCTGATTAAAAGAGGGATAAGGTTTCGTATGAGTTATCCAAATACTCTGTCTTTTACTTATAATGACAGAAGATTTATGCTCACAGATCCTAAAGAAGCAAAAGATATATTCCTTAAAATTTTCGAGAAGCTTCCTGAATCTGTGTCTTAATATGGCATTTTATATTTAGATGTTAATGTGGTGATATGTTTCAATTTCTATGTTTTCATTCAAGAACTTGATATTTAAATACTTAATAGAGTGATGACTGTCTTTATATAATAGATTAATTAAGTAACTTTCATTTTATGGTAAAGTTGCTTTTATTATCATTTAGAGTTGTAGCTAGTATTGTATTTTAGTATCTCCACAATTTTTTCGAGGTTAAAAATGTATTGCGATGAAACAGCTTGAATTACTCTGCATATATATATACTGCTATTGTAGCCTAAAATAGTCTGAGAGCAATTTGGAGGGAAAATCTCCGTGTCTCGAGAATATACAGAGTGTCAGACTATTCATTTTCTTATCAGCTGCATCTCTGGTCTATCCACGCACCTTCTGCTGATCTTCGGAAACTCAGGGTGACGTCATCACCTGAAAAAGAATTTTGAATGCTTACAGTCATCTGATTCTTTTTAAATTCAGTGCTCTACAGTATACGCTATATTTTTATGCTGTGTCCTGATGTTAAATGCAAGCCTGCTTGCCATTACAGTTATCTCGTATATTTTCAATGCTGTTTTAAGATAAATGATGCTGCTGGGTGCCTTATGTTCAGTTTATATCTCTCAAAGGCACTGCTGACATCGTCGCAAAGGCGGAAGTAACTACATCTTACACAAAGGTTTGGATCTCTCCAATCTGAAGTTTGTAAATGGTTATTTGTTTTGTTCAGAATACTGTTAAACAAGATATATAGCATTCGGATGTTCTCCAGGGATGTGTTTATAATGTGGAGATCATCTTGACTGTTTATTTATTTATTTATTTATTTTACATTTGTTAACCGGGCTAGTCCAACTGGATACATGTCCATTTTCAGTGGAGGCCCAAGGAGAAAAGCTCCGCTATCTAATACATGGTAAAAAATATAAACACAATACATAAGTCATTTCAAGCGCAAAAAGCATATACACAATACATAGGGTATTTCAAGCACAAAAATACTCAAGACATTAAACCACAATATGAGAAAGTACAGATAGGTAATAGGAGATATAGCTGATACTTAAGTACTGGAATGTGTAGTATGAAACAGCAGAAATTAAGGTGTTTGTTTAAAGTTAGCAATAGGATGTAGAGAAAAGTATAGTTGATAGATCAGTGACAGTATTTCTAGTAGAAAATAGGAAAGTTAGTAATAGAATGTAGAGAAGCGTATAGTTGATAGATAAGAGACAGCATTTCTAGTAGTAATGAACACTGAGAAAAAAAAGTAGACCTGAGAGAAAGTGTAAAGGATGCAGTATGTGTGAGGAGTTGTAAAGATCAGCTTGGGTTGTTGCATGAGCATAGCCAGTGATTGGTAAGAAAGTGTTTTAGTTTAGTTTTAAACAGTGTGATGGAAGTTTGGGCTATTAGGTCTGGAGGAAGTTGATTCCAAATCTTACAAACTGAGTTGGAAAATATAGAGTCACCTGCGGTGTTCTTTGATAGAGAAGTTTGAATCAGTGTTTTGTTAGATGAGCGAAGGTTTTTTAGGTTGTTGTAGGGTTTTATAAGGGTGGAGAGCATAGGTGTATTTTCAGGGTGGTGAAGGGCTTTCTGGGCTATGGAAAGCTGATAGTATTGAATTAGGTGGGGTAGTTCTAGCCATCCTTGGTAGCGGAGATTCTGGCAGTGATGTGTTTTATATGGGGAGGCAGTGGCAAATCTGGCAATGTTATTATAGGCTGCTGTAAGCTTATTGATGTTGTATTTAGAAAGGTTAGTATATATAGGGGAAGCATATAGGAGTGTAGATACAAGATGGGTTCTAGCTATGGTAGTTCTTGCTTCAGGAGTTAGGAAAGATTTGATTCTGTAGAGAGAACCTAATTTTCTATTAGTTGCTTTTATGATTGAGTTGATATGAAAGTCAAATTTAAGTAGGTTGTCAATAGTTATGCCAAGAAGTTTGGTTGTTTGATCAGGAGCGATAAGGGTGCCATTGTTAGAGCTAAGAGAGAAGTTGATAGAGGGGGATTGGTGTGTGGGTAAGAAGAGGAGAAGTTTAGTTTTCTTAGGGTTTAGGAGAAGACAGTGATTAGAGAACCATTGCTCTATGGTGGTGAAAGTTTTTTGGGTAAGTGAGTGTAGGTCAGTTTGGGTGGTGGCCGAGCAAATGATGGTGGTATCGTCAGCGTATTGGATACAAGTAGTTAGAGGGGTGACAAGATGTAGGTCATTGATAAAGATGGAAAATAGAAGAGGACCCAAGATGGAGCCCTGAGGGACTCCCAGAGTGGTGGGCAGAAGTTCAGAGAGATTAGTGTTCCATAACACTGCTTGTTTTCGATTTTGAAGATAGGAGGTAAACCAGTTTAAGGCAATGCTGTCAAGAGAAAGAGATTTTAAGCGATGTAAGAGTAGTTGGTGGTTCACCATGTCAAAGGCTTTTGACAGGTCGACAAAAAATGCTGATGAGAGTAGGTTATTATTTCAGTTTTTATTAATGGAGTCAATAAAGGATAATAAGGCTGTGGTGGTGCTATGGTAGGGTCGAAATCCATGTTGGCAGTTTGCGAGGAGATTATTGTTTAGGAGGTTACTAAGTAACTGTTTGTGAATACATTTCTCCATTATTTTGGCAATAGGAGATAGCAGCGCTATGGGGCGGTAGTTGGAATACTCAAAAGAATCACCCCCTTTGAAGAGAGGGATGATGTGGGAGATTTTCCAGAGTGAAGGTATTGTACTTTCTTTTATGGTTCTATTGATGAGTATAGAGATTGGGTAGGCAATAGCTTTAGCTCCTAGCTGGAGATATTCAGCTGGTATTTTGTCGGCTGAGGGGGTAGAAGGTTTAAGTTTTTGAAGTAGGTTTAAAATATGGGAGGTGGGTATGGGTTGTAGTTGAAATGGTGGTGGGGTACAGTTCGGGTTACCAAGTAGATCAGGGTCAGGGCTTTGTTGGTTGGCTAGTTTAAGTATTGTAGAGGTAAAGAAGTTATTGAATGCATTTGCCGTTTGTAGGGGAAAGTCAGGGCTGGAGCCTAGAGGATTGGGAGTTTCAACTTTGCCGGGGGATAGTAGTGTGTTAATAGAGCTCCAGAATTTTTGTGGTTGGTGTTGGGAGGATTGCTGTAACTGGGTGTAGAAGGTTTTTTTATCTTGTATGATAGCTAATTTAGTCCTGTTTCTTATTTGTTTGAAGTTAAGGTGACCAAAGGAGTCTTTAGTGGCTCGCCATTTAGTCCAGGCTTTGTTCCTAGTAAGGATAAGTTTTTTAGTGTTGCTAGTAAGCCATTGTGCTGTCTTAGATTTTATGCGTATAGAGCACATGGGGGCATGATGATCTAGAATAGTGAGAAAGGTATGATTAAAGTGGTTAACAGCGTCATCTATTGGGAGGGTTTGTAAAGCTAACCAGTTAACTAGGCTAAGTTCATATTGAAATTGATGGGGATCGAAATGTTTTTTTGCTGCGAGATAAGCGGATAAGGGGAGGTATAGATAGTTGTGTTTTATGCCTAATAATGTAAGTTAGAGAGTGGTCACTAAGGTCATCTGGGAGGGTTCCTGTAGAATACTTTTGTTGGGGGCTATTAGTTAAGATCCAATCTAGTATGGTTTCTTTATTATTGCTTTTATTTGTTCTAGTTGTTGAATTAATGGTTTGATGGAATCCATGGAGGTTGATATGGGTAGATGGATTCAGTTGTTTGCATACGTTCCAATCGATATTAAAGTCGCCTAATAATATAGTTTCTTGAGGGAGATTGATTGAGAACCAGTTAAGTAGGTTCTCTAATATTGGGGGATTATTACCTGGGGGAAGGTAAGCGCAGATAATATTAATGGTTTTGTGTGGATTGAGGGAGAATTTGGTGATAATAATTTCATTATTAGTGTCATTTGGAGGGATATGAATTGCTTTACATACCTCTAGTCCAGTTTTGTAGAATATAGCTACTCCACCACCTTTTTTATTGGGGCGGTCATGTCTTAGGATGTTATAGCCAGGGGGGATAATTTCATTGTCTTTTATAGTGGGTTTGAGCCAGGTTTCGGTAAGGCAGAGAATGTCAAATTGTTGGACTTCTAGTAGGGCATGAAGAGCAGGAACTTTATTACAAATGCTACGGATATTAAGATGAGCTATACAGAGAGATTTGGGAGGTTTAGGATGTGGTGTAGACATACTTTTCATTTGTTGGGTGATAGGGGGAAGTACTAAGGTGTCTGGGCCTGGGTTAGGGTGTATGTCCCCGTCTATTAATGACAAAGCTTGTGTAAGGTAAGTTAATTGTGAGGGCTTGAAGCAATGGATGTGTTTTGAGAGTGTATGAAGAATGTATTTGATGTGTGAGAGACGATGGTATTTGGGTTCCAGATATAAGTTGTTGTATATGGGGCTGAGATATGTAGTAAGTGTTGATGGGGGGTAGTTAGGGTATGTTTGTGTGGGATGCTAACAGTAGGACTGAGAGGCTGCTCATAGTAGGTTATGAGGTAGGTAGAGGATAGAGAAATTAGCAGAGTTATTAGTAGGAGAGGGAGGTATGTGTGGGACATGTTAAGTTGAGTAAGAGACACTATATAGTAGATATATACTCAGAGAGGTAGTGGGTGGGTGTGGCGGTGGATTGTTGTGGATTGGGTGGAGAGAGGAAGTTCTGATTGGTGAAGACATTGGAGGGTGTGGCTATGTGGGAATAAATGTAGAGGTCCTAGGGGCGGGTGAGATTTGGGGGTAGGGAGGGGAGCTGAGTGAGCCCGCAGGGCGAACGGAGCGGGAAGAGCCAAAAGAGTAGAAGAGAGCTGAGAGGAAACAATCAGCCAGGTAGGAAAACAGCAGGTAAGTGAATGCTGATAGTAGGACTAGTAGGATGTAATAGAGTATAGAATAAGCAGATGTGCAGTACACAGATCCCAATGCGAGGTAGTTAGGCCAGGGGAAGGAAAATGTGTGTTACAGGGTAAAGATCCAGGTAGATGGCAGTAAACGCAGTAAGCTTCTTAAAGATCCAGAGAGGAAGGAACTATAAGTAGAAGGGAGCTGTTTAGTAGGCAGAAGTTCAGAAGCACATATATGGTGGGAAGTAATGGGAATGGAGAAGGAATAGAAGTAGGAAAAGTAAAAGCAGTATTAAGGGAGAAGAGATAACAGGAGGTAAGAAATTGTAAGCAGTAGAAAGCAGTTTAAGGGAGAAGAGATTACAAAAGGTAACAAATTGTGAGGGATTGAGGATAGGGGGTGCCACCTAGTGGATAAATGTGGTAGTGCACCAGTAGTTCCACCGAGGTAGATCCCTAGCAGGGCAATGTAGAGGACAAGGGGAACTAGTGAAGAAAAGAAAAAAGAAGTAGGTAGGCTGTTGTATTTCCTGGTAGGGGAGATTACTGAACACCTAGTCGGCCTATGGGTAATTATCTAGTACAGATATTTAGCAGCCTTAATACATACTTTCTCAACCTTCTGGGAAGGGATTAAGTCTATTCTTGTACAAGGGTTGAAGCAGCTGAGTTTGTTGGAATAAGTTTTGGGTGTAGGTATTCAGGCCAGGCAGAGCCACAGAGTGTACTGTTGATAAAAGCTGGAGAAGAGGAGACAAGCAGAGAAAGAAATTGTACTTAGTAAGTAGTATAGTAGCACATTGACATTCAGTGACTATACACTGTTAGGCAAGAGGTAAAACACACAACTACTCCAAGCAATATACTATGCAGTAATTTACATAAACAAATTAAAAAGCAGTGTTATCTAAGAACATATACAAAAGTTGGTATAATATGTGGAATTGGACAGCACACTGTACTGCTAATGGTTATGTAAGCGTAGTTCTGTTGGTAGTTAGCGCTACGCTATTTGACCAACACACACGCTGGAGTGGCGTGTTTAACAATTCAGGTAGACACTCAGCAGTAATTAAAAATACTGTTTTAACACTTTGTGTGTCGTGAATAATATTAGGCGTTACGCTAACCCACACAGAAATCTGCTGCGGTATGTCTAGTAATTAAGCGTAAGACGCTTACCATCACAAAATTCTGCTCAGGGAGACACGTATATTATAAATGATCAAACTCTGCTTAGTCAACGCACGTGTTGGTGTGGCATTCATTTAATTAGAGCAGTGTTCATTAAAAAGGGGGAAAAACAAGCAGTATTAATATGAATTGTTAAATTGTCGCCATCTAGCTCAGTTGAGCTGTTTTGGACACTAAATAACTAGCACACGTATAACAGTGGCATACTGATAAAATGAACAGTGTCCACAGAATAAAAGCAAGGAGGAATTGAAAAACAATCAATACAGTTGATGAATCACTCTAAGTAGCAACACTTTAAACAGCGTTCACAAAATCACTAAAGTAAAGCATATAATTTAAACAATAGAGCGGTTGAGTGCTCTAACAAGCACAGGTGGACTATATTGAGTAGCAACGCACGTGTAGCAGTGGCGTTCACTTAGAGCAGCGTATTTAACAAAAACAGGCAATACAAAAGGAGTACTGTCAATTGACACTAACCAGGACAAATGAATCATAGTGAACCCATTTAAGTACAAGACAATTTAATAACTAGTTCAGCCGAGATGCATAGCTTCAGTAAGTCGACATAGCTCATTAGAAGAAGCAAATAACCTCATTCAAGTATATGACTGCTATAGCATACAAAACCGAAGCAGGACTGTTCTTCTATAACACATTAAGCTATACACCAAACAGCGATACAATATAGCGCATACAAAAATACTTTTTACATCTGTTGCCGACGCAGCTCCACGCTAGCACCAGGATACACAGCAGCCAAAGAGGGACTTGCTAAAGGAAAAAAGCACCCTAGGGTTGGGGGGTTAAATAAGTAGGTGGGGATGTTAGGTCGGAAGGGGAGGGGCAAGGGGTAGGAGCTTACGGGTGTAGACCGGAAAAGCTGCAGTTGGTAGGGAAATCAGAAATGCACCAAGTGGTAGGGTAGAGTGAAAACGGATCAGAATGGAAGGAGGGATATAGTGATTGTGAGTATGTTAGTGCAAGGCAGGAATGACACAGCATAAAATATGCAGCTGTGGTAACCAGGGGGAGGATGAAATGAAAGGAAATATAGCAGAAGTGGTAGCAAGAGGTAGCGCCAGTTAGGTTGGATGAAAGGAAAAGAGGAAAGGTCAGGAAAAATGAGAGAAAGTAAAGAGAGAGTAGCAGCTAAAGTATTAGCAGGATGAGCCAAAAGAGTAGAAGAGAGCTGAGAGGAAACAATCAGCCAGGTAGGAAAACAGCAGGTAAGTGAATGCTGATAGTAGGACTAGTAAGATGTAATAGAGTATAGAATAAGCAGATGTGCAGTACACAGATCCCAATGCGAGGTAGTTAGGCCAGGGGAAGGAAAATGTGTGTTACAGGGTAAAGATCCAGGTAGATGGCAGTAAAGGCAGTAAGCTTCTTAAAGATCCAGAGAGGAAGGAACTGTAAGTAGAAGGGAGCTGTTTAGTAGGCAGAAGTTCAGAAGCACATATATGGTGGGAAGTAATGGGAATGGAGAAGGAATAGAAGTAGGAAAAGTAAAAGCAGTATTAAGGGAGAAGAGATAACAGGAGGTAAGAAATTGTAAGCAGTAGAAAGCAGTTTAAGGGAGAAGAGATTACAAAAGGTAACAAATTGTGAGGGATTGAGGATAGGGGGTGCCACCTAGTGGATAAATGTGGTAGTGCACCAGTAGTTCCACCGAGGTAGATCCCTAGCAGGGCAATGTAGAGGACAAGGGGAACTAGTGAAGAAAAGAAAAAAGAAGTAGGTAGGCTGTTGTATTTCCTGGTAGGGGAGATTACTGAACACCTAGTCGGCCTATGGGTAATTATCTAGTACAGATATTTAGCAGCCTTAATACATACTTTCTCAACCTTCTGGGAAGGGATTAAGTCTATTCTTGTACAAGGGTTGAAGCAGCTGAGTTTGTTGGAATAAGTTTTGGGTGTAGGTATTCAGGCCAGGCAGAGCCACAGAGTGTACTGTTGATAAAAGCTGGAGAAGAGGAGACAAGCAGAGAAAGAAATTGTACTTAGTAAGTAGTATAGTAGCACATTGACATTCAGTGACTATACACTGTTAGGCAAGAGGTAAAACACACAACTACTCCAAGCAATATACTATGCAGTAATTTACATAAACAAATTAAAAAGCAGTGTTATCTAAGAACATATACAAAAGTTGGTATAATATGTGGAATTGGACAGCACACTGTACTGCTAATGGTTATGTAAGCGTAGTTCTGTTGGTAGTTAGCGCTACGCTATTTGACCAACACACACGCTGGAGTGGCGTGTTTAACAATTCAGGTAGACACTCAGCAGTAATTAAAAATACTGTTTTAACACTTTGTGTGTCGTGAATAATATTAGGCGTTGGGCGCTAACCCACACAGAAATCTGCTGCGGTATGTCTAGTAATTAAGCGTAAGACGCTTACCATCACAAAATTCTGCTCAGGGAGACACGTATATTATAAATGATCAAACTCTGCTTAGTCAACGCACGTGTTGGTGTGGCATTCATTTAATTAGAGCAGTGTTCATTAAAAAGGGGGAAAAACAAGCAGTATTAATATGAATTGTTAAATTGTCGCCATCTAGCTCAGTTGAGCTGTTTTGGACACTAAATAACTAGCACACGTATAACAGTGGCATACTGATAAAATGAACAGTGTCCACAGAATAAAAGCAAGGAGGAATTGAAAAACAATCAATACAGTTGATGAATCACTCTAAGTAGCAACACTTTAAACAGCGTTCACAAAATCACTAAAGTAAAGCATATAATTTAAACAATAGAGCGGTTGAGTGCTCTAACAAGCACAGGTGGACTATATTGAGTAGCAATGCACGTGTAGCAGTGGCATTCACTTAGAGCAGCGTATTTAACAAAAACAGGCAATACAAAAGGAGTACTGTCGATTGACACTAACCAGGACAAATGATCGATAGTGAACCCATTTAAGTACAAGACAATTTAATAACTAGTTCAGCCGAGATGCATAGCTTCAGTAAGTCGACATAGCTCATTAGAAGAAGCAAATAACCTCATTCAAGTATATGACTGCTATAGCATACAAAACCGAAGCAGGACTGTTCTTCTATAACACATTAAGCTATACACCAAACAGCGATACAATATAGCGCATACAAAAATACTTCTTACATCTGTTGCCGACGCAGCTCCACGCTAGCACCAGGATACACAGCAGCCAAAGAGGGACTTGCTAAAGGAAAAAAGCACCCTAGGGTTGGGGGGTTAAATAAGTAGGTGGGGATGTTAGGTCGGAAGGGGAGGGGCAAGGGGTAGGAGCTTACGGGTGTAGACCGGAAAAGCTGCAGTTGGTAGGGAAATCAGAAATGCACCAAGTGGTAGGGTAGAGTGAAAACGGATCAGAATGGAAGGAGGGATATAGTGATTGTGAGTATGTTAGTGCAAGGCAGAAATGACACAGCGTAAAATATGCAGCTGTAGTAACCAGGGGGAGGATGAAATGAAAGGAAATATAGCAGAAGTGGTAGCAAGAGGTAGCGCCAGTTAGGTTGGATGAAAGGAAAAGAGGAAAGGTCAGGAAAAATGAGAGAAAGTAAAGAGAGAGTAGCAGCTAAAGTATTAGCAGGATGAGCCAAAAGAGTAGAAGAGAGCTGAGAGGAAACAATCAGCCAGGTAGGAAAACAGCAGGTAAGTGAATGCTGATAGTAGGACTAGTAAGATGTAATAGAGTATAGAATAAGCAGATGTGCAGTACACAGGACAAGGGGAACTAGTGAAGAAAAGAAAAAAGAAGTAGGTAGGCTGTTGTATTTCCTGGTAGGGGAGATTACTGAACACCTAGTCGGCCTATGGGTAATTATCTAGTACAGAGATTTAGCAGCCTTAATACATACTTTCTCAACCTTCTGGGAAGGGATTAAGTCTATTCTTGTACAAGGGTTGAAGCAGCTGAGTTTGTTGGAATAAGTTTCGGGTGTTGGTATTCAGGCCAGGCAGAGCCACAGAGTGTACTGTTGATAAAAGCTTGTTATAAAAGGCATGAATCAACTTCTATACAAGCAGGTGTTATGAAACTGACGTCAAGTCACCTGTATCTAAAGGGTACCTTCCTGTAGGTATAAAGGGCCATAACTCATCTGTTACTTAGTAAAATGGTTTTGTAGTTTCCGCTAATTTTGTTCCGAATAGTGGCCCCACCATAGTCTATTTCGGCTCTCACGTTGACATT
Source organism: Protopterus annectens (assembly GCF_019279795.1). Taxonomy (NCBI): domain Eukaryota; kingdom Metazoa; phylum Chordata; order Ceratodontiformes; family Protopteridae; genus Protopterus; species Protopterus annectens. Next base: position 1,140,149,433 of record NC_056727.1, on the reverse strand, counting down.
ATATCTGGGTATTACATTCGTTGTTTCTACAAGATTCTGCCGAGTCCAAACTGCTTTTCTGTCCTCTTGTTAGCAAGTCTGGAAGGGTCCACCTAATCTTAATCTGTTAATCTGTTAATCTGTTGATAAAAGTAATTGAACATTATGGCTCAAGATATATGTTAACTTGTCTATTTTAGTTCTAAACACTATCCGTATTTTCATACAATAATATGATAAATATTCAGTGTGTATATGGGTATGTCTGCGTTTGCCATAATAGTGCAGTTCTCTTCCTTTTTATGAAGCTTTCGCTTCTCAGCTTTATTTGGTCCTTTTTGTTGTCAAATGTTCCGCTTTTGAAAATAACGTATATCAGCTATGTCATGCGGATCTATAGTTATATTGTGCACTTTATTGCACTGTCATTTGGCAAAACTTATTGGGCTATTCCGTTTTATTGTTTACGTTGCCAATTTCGATGTTGTATGTTAAAGAAACAGTGATTTATCTGAGCTATTGATTGTAGTGCGAGTTTTGGTGCAGTGTATATATAGCTTTTTTGATGATTCTGCTGATTAGTGTTATAGTCTGGTAGAGTGGTACTTGTTGATACTGTGGTCTTACTTATTACATATATTTTAGTTTGTACTCTCCCGATGACATAGACAGATGCAGTTTTCACCTCAAATGTTGGCTGATTTGCCATGAATGTACTTCGAGTGGAGTGACAGATGTGAGTTTTGATAAGGCAGCCATCCTGGTCGCATATGATGTATTTTAATTGTCCTAGTTAATTGGATCAGACCAATTCTGCTGGGTCACAATTGACATTTGATCTTTGGTTCTTATTTTAATTGTTTAGAGACTTGTGGCTTCTTTTTATTGAAGTGAAAGAGTCTTGTTGGGTTTGTATTTGCTGATTTTTGTGCAGAGGAAGGCCAGCCTTGTTTTCTATCTGCTTTAAGTCATAGTAATAGCTTGAATTTAGAGATGATATATGTTAATAAAACTTATGTCAGATGATATTTATGCAGTTAGTTTTAGTTAATTAATGTTGTGATATTTAATGTAATTTTTATCTTATTGTTATTATAGATGATAGTTTTTTTTTAGTTTTTTTTATTAATTGATTCATTAAAATAGTATGCTTACTAAATTCCTATTTACATATTACAGTTAATAGAAAATTTCACGTTAATACATTAATATACAATATATTTAAGCTGGAATGGAAAATTATTTAATGTAAGTGGCCTTTGTAGTGATGTTATATTAAAATTTTTCTTTAGTATTCATTATTATAACATGTTAACTTGTATTCTTGTTAATCATAACTTAATGGAGTGCAACTTATCTTTAGATTGTGGGTTGGTGGTTAAGTTGTATTAATGATAACCTTATTATGTTTATTTTTAGATAATGTAGCTCTACATTGGATTGTACATGAAAATTTTAGTTAATTAGTCTAGTTACATGCTGGTAATGCAATCTTTAATTTAATAATTAGTATAATTCATATGACAAGCTGCAAACTATTGGCTTATATAGGCTAAATGTTACATATGAATTATATGAGGAAAATCATTTAAATTTTATGCATATCTGCAAATATAGGAGCTTGTGGTTACATACTGAATGGGGATTGAGTATGTTGGACATCTTGAGTTTTGGCAGATGTGTAAATATGTTTAGCGTTATTGATTTGGTTTTAGTCCTTTTAAGGGCTCTAAGTAAAGTTTATTCTGTTAATTTGAAGTTTTTGGTAACCAAAAGTATTAAATCTATTCTGTTTATCCTTGATCTTCCTTCGTCAATAGGGGAATGGTGGGCAGGCACTAGGGTAAGGATGAAGGAAGTGTTTAAGTTTAAAATTACTATTTCTCTGAGGTTATTTTTAACTGTGAGTTATTATTTAAACAAGACCAGAATAGTTATGTTTTTTTTTTTGGTATTATTTAATTATGTTCAGGACAATACATCATATTTTCATTAAATCAATATCAATCATTTACTATACTCATGACAAATTACTTAATAGTTGATTCCTGGAATGTAAGAGGAATCCAAAGTAAAGCCAAAAAATCTTTATTATTTCATTTGATATTTAAATCACAAGCCAATATATGTTTTATTCAAGAGACACATTTTCCTCGGGATGATTGGGACAAGGGAAAAAATAAAAAATGGATCAAGAAGATAGTAGCTTCTGTGGATACTTCTAACTCTAGGGGAGTAGCTATAATTATTAAACAAAAATTCATAGGGAATATCATTGATGAGAAATATGACAATGAGGGTAGATGGTGCCTTTTTACCGCTACTATTCATAATCTTGATAAACCACTTTTGGTTCTAAATCTATATGGTCCTTGTAGTCAACAACATTTTTTTATCTTAAAAATGTATAATATACTCACTTCTTATAAAGACCACTACATTATAGTCGGTGGGGATTGGAATGCCGTAATAAACCCAGAAATTGATCACACTAGCTGTTCCACTTCTTATAACCATCAGGCATCTCTGGCTCTCGAAGAGTTAATCTTGGAACATAATTTAATAGATCCACTACATATTATAAAAATCTCAAATAAGAAAGATATTTACACATATTACTCAAAATGTTATCGTTCATGGTCTAGATTAGATTTTTTTCTGGTTTCTAATACTATTTCAAGATTTATATTGGATTTTAATATTGAACCCAGATTTTTTTTCGGATCATTCAAGAATTTTACTAAAACTAAACATTACGCATAATGATGAAAATAGTATTAACAAAAACAATTGGACATTGAACAACAATTTACTCCTAAATAAAGATGTATGCAAATGGTGTACAGAAACAATCCAGGAAATGGAAAATGATCTAGACTTAACAGATATTCCTTACGATATTCAATGGGCTGCTTGTAAGGCGAGATTAAGAGGAATGTTTATCAGTAAGTCCGCATACCTTAAGAAACATTATAAAAAGAAAGAAGATTTTCTAAAGTCTAAAATCCATTCTCTCGAAAACCAATTTAGACTGAATCAAGATCCTAGTTTTGAAAAGCAAATTACAGATTGTCAAAAAGAACTAATCTTACTACATCAAAACAACCTCTCATTAGTAATAAAAATAATCCAATAAGTGCCTCGACGGAGTAAATGCTACTCTGTAGTGAACCAAACCAATTGATAATGCAAAAAAGAGCAGAGATAGCAAACCAATGACCAACTGCAAAATCAACGATAAAGCCAGCATATACACGAACTGTATATATTCCTCAAAGGACCAGTGTCCAAAATTCTGATGGTTTAAAACATTTATTTGAATAATTAAAACAGGTTAGCGCTTTCACCGAAGTGGCTTCTTCAGACCTTCATTTTTAGTTAAATAACAAGCACTTTATATAGCACAGTCAGGTGGGAAGAATAATTTAGTCTTAAAGGTACATAACAAATACTTCATTAAAATGATGCATTAAAACACATAAAAACATCTCATTAGATAAAGCAAAAAACCTATAAATATTATTTATATCTAAAATCTAAAATCTAATATAACTAGCATGAATATGTGATGCATACTGTACAATATTGATGTTGCATAAAAATCAATGTTATTTAGAGCATTCACAACATTCACCTATGTAATCTTTTGGACTTTAAAAAAGGTTTAACTGGAACCATACCATTGAGGCCAGGTGGAATATCAGATCTCAACTTAATGATCCAGTTCGCCTCCCTCGTTTCAGTATAGGTCCTGATGTCACCACCTGTAGGTCCTGGTATAATTATCTCTACGATTAGAAACTTGAATATGTGTGTGTTCCCTTTCTCAATGACATGTCTCGCCAAAGCATTAGTTTTCAACCCTATCCTAATGTTATAGGCATGTTCACGTATTCTGTCCCTGAATACCCTATTAGTCTTGCCAATGTAGAATGCTTGGCACTCCAAACAGGATGCCAAGTAGACCACATTGGAAGTAAGGCAGCTCCCATATATTCTAAACACATATTCTCTAGATGTTACTGGATGAATAAATGTGTTCTCTGTGTTAATATAATTGCAGAAATTACATTTATTACACTTCACTGTTCCATACGACTCTACATTATGTTTCACCATTTGTTCTCTGGGGTAGCATAATAATCTTTTTAAATTCTTTTTATTTTTATAAATAAATCTGGGTACCTCCCCAACAATATCTTTAAGTTCATGGTCTATGGTTAGAATATCCCAATGCCTTCTAACAACATCTTTTATATTCCCCACATCACTAGTAAAAAATATGGAACAAGCTGTCCCTCTTACTATAGTTGTTTCCCTACTTCTCATTAATGGCTCCCGAGTCATAACTTGGCCATATGGATGTCCATCACTAAAATAGGGTGCAGCTCTATTCTCTCTAAGGGTAGGCATATCTAAAAATCCTTCTCTAATCTCACTAGCTGGATAGCCTCTAGATAAAAATCTTTCACTTAATTCATTGAGTTCATTAGTATATCCTAATTCAGTGGGATTATATCTAGATATCCGGATCGCTTGTCCTTTCACTACATTATGATATACATACCCTGGATGCATGCTTGTTCTATGTAATAATGCATTCTTATGGCATTTCTTCCTAAACACACCCGTGTTGACCAATCCATTGGGTAACTTTTCTATATAAATATCTAAAAAAGGGAGCTTGGTTTCTGAATATTCATAAGTGAACTTAAGGTACCCATTACTGGAGTTCATATCATCTACAAGCCGTGCTAATTCAGTTAACGTACCTGTCCAAATAAGGAACAGGTCGTCCGCGAAACGTTTATAGAAAGACACATATTTCTTAAAAAGATACATAGGAAATAGATGGACATGTTCCCATTCAGCCATATACAGGTTGGCGTAGCTATTGGCACATGATGTGCCCATAGCTACGCCATCCTTCTGTAGATAGAATTCTCCTTCAAAATAGAACACATTAGATTCTAAGACCATCTCTAAAAAATACATTAAGAGCTCAATCCTATTTGCTTGCATCTGTGAATTGCGTTTCATATAGTTACTTAGCATTATAATTCCTTCAACATTAGGAATAACTGTAAAGAGAGATCTCACATCTAAAGAAACCAGAAAATAATTAGTTGTTATAACAAAGTTTTTCATAAATTCATTCAGATCCAGCAAAAACTGTTTCGTGTCTCTTAAAATATGAATATTCTTATCCACTAATGGTCTAAGCTGGTTCTCCACGTAAATAGATAGCGGTTCAGTTGACCATCCCCTGCCCGCTACAATTGGTCTAAATGGGGGAGTCTCCATATTTTTATGTATTTTGGGGAGTCCATGCAAGATTGGTATCAAGGGGAATTCGACATGCATGAATTCATACAATTCTTTATCAATAATATTCGCTTTATATAAATCTTCCAAATTATTTTGAATTTTATGGGCAATAGTACTAACCATGCCTTGTTCTATATGACCATAATATGTTTCATCTGATAACATTGATCTCATTCCATTAATATAGTGTTCCTTATCCATTAATACAACCCCTCCACCTTTATCTGCTGGTCTAATTGCTAGGGATTGATCATTAATTAAACTATTAAGTGATATCCTCTGTTTGTATGTTAAATTAAACTTATTCCTTGGTATCTTATTACCCTTACTTTCATACATCCTAGATAAATCATCCTCTACTAATCTGCTGTAAGCAGCTAATAATGGATGAAGTGGTGGGGTGAACACACTAGGTTTCCTAAACTCTTTTTTCGGGTTGAAACTTTGGTCATTGAAAAAGATTTTCAGAGAAAGATTCCGAACAAATAACTTGAAATCCTTTATAGTCTCTTCATGTATGCTAGCATTAGTCGGAATAAAGGATAAACCTTTATTCAATACTGTCATTTCATCAGTTGTTAATAAACGCTTAGAAATATTAAAAACTAGTTGTTCATCTTCCCTTCCCACATCTTTTTTAAATTGTGGTTCGTATATTTCTCTGGGGAAAGCTTCCTTTTCTGTCTTCCCCTGCTTGCTGAACGCATCCTTCCTTCTTTCCTTTCTAGTCTGATAGGGAAAAGGTGTGCTATATCAAAGTTCTGAACCCCTATTGAATCATTATCTGCTGCCATATGATTCTTATTCTTATTATCTGGAAATATATTACCATCATTAGTTTTCCTACGAACTACCATTGCACCTACATTCTCATTCTCATTTCTTGTTCCCTTCAGACTACTACTAGTATTACTGGTATTAATATTCACAGTTTGTATGGGGGTTATATCATTCATCATTCCCTCATTAACTATACAACCATTTCTAATGTTGTCAGGGTTAGTCTTCCTAATTTGACCATCTATATGTTTACTGGCCGTGGTAGTACCATTCATATGTCCAGTACCTACATTCCCCTTATCTATCATAGAATCACATTTATCATTTATTGCAGATGCATTTTGTATGACATGCACATTGGTAGCAGTATTGTCCGTATAGGCATGTCTCACAAAAGTTCCTTGACTCCCTCCTTCGTATCTCGGCCAAGTAAAGATATTCCCTTTATGGAAGTCATTAATGTCTCTTTTCAATTTGGATCTTTTTTGGTCCAAAAGGCGTTTCTCATATTGGGAAACGCTATCTAACAATCTGTTGAAATGTTCATTTAGGAACTTCTCAGGATAGCGTTCATATAGATCGCATTGTTGTTTAATAACTTCTGTTTTAAGCGATTCCTCGAGTGGTTCAAAGAACTCATTGAGCAACTCCATATAGCTAAGGCTTACCTGTATGTTTAGCCTTTGCCATTTGTAGAGTAGCTCTGGATATAATGTGCCGGTCGTCGGCATTTTCAGAACCCTCAGCCCTCTCGGTATCACCTTGCGTTGCAAGCAGACATCAAAATGCTGTCTCTGTGTCTGCATTCGGTTGAATTTATACAAATCTCCTTCTAAGCATTCTAAAGCAGCTCTCATCCCTTCACGGTCTATCTGCCCAATACATCCGTCGTCTGGTTTCTCCAATTCGGCTTGGTACAATGTTAAGGGGTTGTATGTTGCGGAGATAATCTCCGTGAACTTCTCTATGCTCGGACGCACCAAATCTGTCATCATCTCAGCTCGTCTCATAGTGTACGGAAGCTCAATAGCTTCAGCTACTTCAGTAGCAGTGATGTCAGTCATGTCTCCGTCTATGCACCGGCAATAATGACAAAAGTAATAAAAATAATCCAATAAGTGCCTCGACGGAGTAAATGCTACTCTGTAGTGAACCAAACCAATTGATAATGCAAAAAAGAGCAGAGATAGCAAACCAATGACCAACTGCAAAATCAACGATAAAGCCAGCATATACACGAACTGTATATATTCCTCAAAGGACCAGTGTCCAAAATTCTGATGGTTTAAAACATTTATTTGAATAATTAAAACAGGTTAGCGCTTTCACCGAAGTGGCTTCTTCAGACCTTCATTTTTAGTTAAATAACAAGCACTTTATATAGCACAGTCAGGCGGGAAGAATCATTTAGTCTTAAAGGTACATAACAAATACTTCATTAAAATGATGCATTAAAACACATAAAAACATCTCATTAGATAAAGCAAAAAACCTATAAATATTATTTATATCTAAAATTTAAAATCTAATATAACTAGCATGAATATGTGATGCATACTGTACAATATTGATGTTGTATAAAAATCAATGTTATTTAGAGCATTCACAACATTCACCTATGTAATCTTTTGGACTTTAAAAAAGGTTTAACTGGAACCATACCATTGAGGCCAGGTGGAATATCAGATCTCAACTTAATGATCCAGTTCGCCTCCCTCGTTTCAGTATAGGTCCTGATGTCACCACCTCTAGGTCCTGGTATAATTATCTCTATAGCCAATAGCTACGCCAACCTGTATATGGCTGAATGGGAACATGTCCATCTATTTCCTATGTATCTTTTTAAGAAATATGTGTCTTTCTATAGACGTTTCGTGGACGACCTGTTCCTTATTTGGACAGGTACGTTAACTGAATTAGCACGGCTTGTAGATGATATGAACTCCAGTAATAGGTACCTTAAGTTCACTTATGAATATTCAGAAACCAAGCTCCCTTTTTTAGATATTTATATAGAAAATTTACCCAATGGATTGGTCAACACGGGTGTGTTTAGGAAGAAATGCCATAAGAATGCATTATTACATAGAACAAGCATGCATCCAGGGTATGTATATCATAATGTAGTGAAAGGACAAGCAATCCGGATATCTAGATATAATCCCACTGAATTAGGATATACTAATGAACTCAATGAATTAAGTGAAAGATTTTTATCTAGAGGCTATCCAGCTAGTGAGATTAGAGAAGGATTTTTAGATATGCCTACCCTTAGAGAGAATAGAGCTGCACCCTATTTTAGTGATGGACATCCATATGGCCAAGTTATGACTCGGGAGCCATTAATGAGAAGTAGGGAAACAACTATAGTAAGAGGGACAGCTTGTTCCATATTTTTTACTAGTGATGTGGGGAATATAAAAGATGTTGTTAGAAGGCATTGGGATATTCTAACCATAGACCATGAACTTAAAGATATTGTTGGGGAGGTACCCAGATTTATTTATAAAAATAAAAAGAATTTAAAAAGATTATTATGCTACCCCAGAGAACAAATGGTGAAACATAATGTAGAGTCGTATGGAACAGTGAAGTGTAATAAATGTAATATCTGCAATTATATTAACACAGATAACACATTTATTCATCCAGTAACATCTAGAGAATATGTGTTTAGAATATATGGGAGCTGCCTTACTTCCAATGTGGTCTACTTGGCATCCTGTTTGGAGTGCCAAGCATTCTACATTGGCAAGACTAATAGGGTATTCAGGGACAGAATACGTGAGCATGCCTATAACATTAGGATAGGGTTGAAAACTAATGCTTTGGCGAGACATGTCATTGAGAAAGGGAACACACACATATTCAAGTTTCTAATCGTAGAGATAATTATACCAGGACCTAGAGGTGGTGACATCAGGACCTATACTGAAACGAGGGAGGCGAACTGGATCATTAAGTTGAGATCTGATATTCCACCTGGCGTCAATGGTATGGTTCCAGTTAAACCTTTTTTAAAGTCCAAAAGATTACATAGGTGAATGTTGTGAATGCTCTAAATAACATTGATTTTTATACAACATCAATATTGTACAGTATGCATCACATATTCATGCTAGTTATATTAGATTTTAGATTTTAGATATAAATAATATTTATAGGTTTTTTGCTTTATCTAATGAGATGTTTTTATGTGTTTTAATGCATCATTTTAATGAAGTATTTGTTATGTACCTTTAAGACTAAATTATTCTTCCCGCCTGACTGTGCTATATAAAGTGCTTGTTATTTAACTAAAAATGAAGGTCTGAAGAAGCCACTTCGGTGAAAGCGCTAACCTGTTTTAATTATTCAAATAAATGTTTTAAACCATCAGAATTTTGGACACTGGTCCTTTGAGGAATATATACAGTTCGTGTATATGCTGGCTTTATCGTTGATTTTGCAGTTGGTCATTGGTTTGCTATCTCTGCTCTTTTTTGCAACCTCTCATTAGTAGATCAAAGATTATTAGCTACGTATTCAGAATGGGCTCAAGTTCCTTCTAAAACCTTGGCTAGAATAATTAAAAATAATTTTGATAGGCCTAAAATTTCATCTTTACTGCACAAGAATAAACTATACAACACAGACAAGGAAATTATACATCTTTTTACACTACTTTATACAGAGTTATACTCTAAGCCATCCAATTCGTTGGTTGTTAATCATATAAACAGCTTTCTAAGCTCTTTAAAATTCCCCAAGTTAAATGAAAATCAACAAAGATTGCTTTCTGCTCCTCTAACTTTTCAAGAGATTTCAGAATCAATTGATAGACTTAAATCTGGTAAATCTCCTGGTCCAGATGGGTTTACACCGGAATTCTTCAAATCCTTTAAGTCGGTAATTGTTCCTTTTCTCTTTAAAGTATACAACTACATAAAAATCAAGGACATATCAGATCTTCATTGGAATACATCTAAAACTATACTAATCTTGAAAAATAATAAAGAAAAAACAATTCCCTCTAATTACAGGCCCATTTCTTTAATTAATTTAGACATAAATATTTTATCATCTATTTTGGCCAACAGATTGAAACAGGTTCTACCTTCAATTATTTCCCAAGACCAATCAGGGTTTATGTCCCTCAGACATGCATGGGATAACACCCTGACTTTGGAATCTATTATCCATCTCATAAAAAATTATTCTAACCCAATGTATGCATTGATTCTTGATGCATCAAATGCTTTTGATAGAGTGTGTTGGGACTTTCTTTTTCAGACTTTGTCATGCTTCAATTTTCCCTTATCCTTTATAAATTTCTTAAAAACTTTATACAAAGATATGTCTACCAGACTTTATATTAATGGCTACACATCTTCTCCTATAAAGATTACCAGAGGTACGAGGCAAGGTTGTCCCCTGTCCCCGTTTCTTTTTAATATATACTTAGAACCATTACTATTATTTATTACTCAAAACACGTTTCATAAGATTCCTAGGATTCTTAATACAATTTTTTTTTTCTGCTTTTGCTGACGACCTAATATTATATTTCCAAACTCCAATATCTGACCTTAGTAAAATAACAAATTATATTGAACATTTCTCTCTTGCTTCGAATTATCTTATAAATCCTTCAAAAACTCATATTTTTCCTTTAAACCATATGGTTCATAAATCGTACTTGTTTTCTGATTCACAAATCCAGATTACTTTTGGTATGAAGTATTTGGGAATTAATATGGAACACAATAATCACTCCTCTTTTCAAAACAACATGAGTAAAGTTTGGATTTCGATAATGTCTGACATGACTAGATGGGAGCATTTAAATTTATCACTTTTATCAAAAGCTGCTATAATCAAAATGAATATTCTTCCAAAATTTTTGTATCAATTCAATTCTTCTGATCAGATAATTCCCAAGTCCTTTTTTGAGAAAGTTAATAAAGAGTTAGCTAAATTTTTGTGGTTCCCCAAATCGGTTTGGATCTCCTATTCTAGATTGTCAATTTCTAAAGATAAAGGTGGTTTGGGATTACCAAATTTCTACCTTTACTATTTAATTGTTTCAGCAAATAAGCTATTAACCATATCTAAATTAAATAATAGTAAAGGTATTCAGTACCCATTATGGGTTAAGATTTGGTATTATTACATTTTATCTAAAAACATAAATCCAGAAGCCATCCCTTTTATTTCTTTAGATATGAAGAGCATCAGTAAAATTTCAATCTTTCTTCAACAAAAGATTAAAGCTTTTCAGGATTTAATAAAATTCTGTAATCTTGATAAGTTTTTTCATCTTTTTCAACCACTTCATCTAAATCCTAACATAATGTTAGATAACTCACCATTTAACCTAACAAATTATCCTCTTATAAAAAATTTGAAAGTCTGGGATATCTTGAAATATAAAGACTTGTCCCTAGCAGATTTGCGTAAGATTCTGAAAGTTAGTTGGAAATACTCTACAATTTTACGTCAATTAAGAGAGGTAATTATGGGTAAATATGATCCCATAAATCCTACAGAACATGATTTAAATAATTTAAATATGATAATTAGAACTTTATCGTCATCAGTGAAAATGTTATCAAAGTCTTACAAACTAATAAAAAATCTAGTACTAGACCAGAACTGTCTCTTCTCAAATACCTGGTTGAATCATAATTCCCAAATAACTGAGAATCAAAAACTTTTGGCAATCAGAAATACTCGTGAACTTTCTCCATTTAAGAAATTACTGTACACACAATTAATGATTAACAATACCGCTTATCATACTCCATATAAATTAAATAAATTTAATGCTAGTAAATCTCCATCATGCACATGTTGTTCCTTTCCCCAAGCTGACCTCTTACATATTCTGTGGTATTGCCATTTTTCCCATAAGCTCTGGACCTCTTTGAAAGTAAGATTGCAGAGAATGGGGTATCATAAATCTACGCTGTCCTGGGAAATTGCTATACTTCATATACCGATAGTCTATCTCTCCAAAATGGATACTCATGTTCTTATTTTTATTTGCTCTCTAATAAAACTTTACATTACACAAAATTGGCTTGATCGCTCTAAATTAAACTGGGATACTTTCCAAAAAATGGCGTACTTATATATTGATGCTCAAAAAAATATGGTTAAGAGTCCAAAAAAATGGCTTTAAAAAACATAGTACTGGAGAAGGTTTTAAGCATTATTAATAATTAATAGCCTCTAAGTTTCTTTCTGGTCTTGGTGTTTAGTATAGCTTTTATACTCATATTTTAAATTATATTAATGCTTATAATTTTTTAATTTATCATCTATTTTCAGGTTACCTATTGTATATATTGCATATATTGTGTTATGTTATTTATTTATTTATTTTTTTCCTTTCTCTTCCTAATTTCAATAAGAGTTGTAATCTGCTTTAACAAGTTGTTAATCTTCATACAACTCCTAATGTAATGTTTATAAATCAATAAAAAGTTTTTTGAGAAAAAAACTTTCTGTTGAAACACTAGGGAGAATGAGTGGTGGGAACCTTGATTCGAAAAGGATACACATTTTGCAATTCAAGTAGTCCCTAGAGATTGTTGGGAGGCAGAATAGATGATGAAGCCAATTAATAAAAGAAGAAGGGATAAAGATGGAAGCTGCATAGAACACAACAGCAGAGGAGAGATGGCTAAAAAAAGCAAAAGTATTATTAGGGAAGGAAAGAGGTATGGTGGAGTCAGGTTAACAACTTCTTAGTAAAAATAATCAGAAGTAAGTTAAAGGGATTTAGGTGGGGTATTAAACAATGAGGTTAATAGAAAAATGATGGTAGTGGCAACAGATAATTGAAAGATCCCAGGTAGTACATTAACAAGAGTCAGTGCAGAAGACCAAGGCTATGTAGTAAGGATTATATAATTAAAGAACAGGTCAGCCAACAGTACATGAAAAAGAAAAACTACCAAAAATAGTGCAGCGAAGGCAGTGCTGTCTAACACAGTGTTACTGTCCATTACAGTGCATTAGATGGCATGGTAATGCCCCAGAAGAGGATCTACATAATCTTAACAAGAGTTACAATTATCAGTTATCTATACTGTATTCATTGAGAAACTTTATCTCTATTAATACCTGAGTTGCTGTAGTTATGTCAGCAATAAAAAATGTAGGAATTCAAAACAATATTTTGTAAGGAAGAGTGCACTGAATGGGGCAGCACAGTGATACAGTGGCTACTGACAGTACTGCTTTTGGTTACTGACAGTACTGCTCTGCAGTGCTTGGCTCTCCAGTTCATTGGTTGGTTGGAATGACGTCTGTACAGAGTTTGTATATCCACCTTATGTCCACATGAGTTTTCAGCATGCTGTAATGTGTTGGCAATTCCTCAAATAGTGTGTGTGTGTGTGTGTGTGTGTGTGTGTGTGTGTGTGTGTGTGTGTGTGTGTGTGTGTGTGTGTGTGTGTGTGTGTGTGTGTGTGTGTGTGTGTGTGTATGCGTGCGAGCGTGCACGTGTGGGTGTGTGATTGTGTGTGTGTGTGTGTGTGTGTCTTGTTCACTGTCTTGCTTCCAGTAACATGAAGGCTCTTCCAGCTCTCCATGACCCTAAATTAGATTAAGTGGATTATCACAGAATGAATAACTAAATAAGTGCACTTGAATGCTGAACAGGGGCTTGAGTATTTTGCATAGGTTATTAAGATATGATTGTTCCTTCCTAAGAAACATATAATACTAAAATCAAATGAAAGGTTGGATTGTAATAAATGTGTAATATTCTTAAAAGGCAAACGATTAGCCTATCTGTAAAGCTGGCAAAACTTATTATAACACTTTAAAAAATGGCTCATTTTGGAATTAAGTATAAATATGTAATCAAAGATAGCTTAAATCAGTCCAGAGCAAGCAGTATATGCATAACGTTTGTCATGCCCAAAACAGGGATAATGAAGAAAGCAGGAAAGATGGTCCCGGTGCTATATAAGGTCCTCCACATCAAAGGAGTGGAATGTAAGTTATTCCCTGAGATTCAGAGAATTCCCTTCTGCCCACTTTAATTGTCCAATATGAGTTAATCAATTAGAGAGAGATTCTGATTTAGAGAGAAGCAAATCTGCACTGAGAAACACTCCATTAGTGGTCAGTTATCATCTCTTTCAAGCAAGCACTGCACTGTCAGACCTGGCTGAGCTTCTGTTTACTCTAGCAAACCATGCATTGCATTAGCAAAAGCACCCCCTATGGGCATATGCGTGCATGCATACACACACACACACACACACACACACACACACACACACACACACACACACACACGCATGCATGCACGCACGCACGCATGCACACATACACACACACACACACACACACACACACACACGAGCACACTGACATACCCCTAACTAAACTTCTCCACTGTACTCCACATATTCCTGCAGGAGTAAATGGGTCGCTGCTGTCTTTTGATAGCATTTACTTTTTTCCTCCTAGAGTAAAATTTTACTGGGTAGGGCATTTCCTTCAATCATTTAATTTAATAATTTGACACCTGCAAAGATTTCTGGGAAAGAGCACATAGTTAGCATTAACCACTCCCCCAGACAGCTGCATTAGTATGTCACATTGCACTTGAGACTGCTATTTGACCTGAGGCCACATGAGGGAAAGACTTCAACAGTCCAGCTAAGAATTGGAAAGGCTTACCACGATAAAAAAAACCTTCTGAGATAAAGCTTCCACATCATGGTAAACTTTTTTGAATCCCAGGGACTGAGTTACACTTCAGTGATGCACATACATTGTGTTCATAGACTTGCAACATTAAGATAGGTTTACATATTGTGTGAAGTATAAATAATAAGGCTGCACTTATGGTTTAATAATCCAGACATTCAGGATGTAAGAAATGAACTGTTACTGAAAGCAAGTGAGGAGAAGGATGGGAAGATTCAAGTAAACATTCATTCAGAGTACTGGTTGTTAATAAGCAGTGACCAATGTAACTGAAATGTGGTGATGAATGTAGAGGAAATTTTAATTCCAAGCATGAGGAAGTTTTACTTCATCTTTATACGGTTTCATCTTGAGAAATGTTTTCAGTTTTGGAGACAATATGGAGAAAGAGGAAAGGAGCTTAGATTCCTGGTAGCGAAGAGCAGAGTCACCAGAGCTGCTGAAGGGTTATAGGTGGTATGCGGTATCTATAAAGGTTAAGTAATTTAAATGTTATCTTTTGAGGAAAGGACAGCAGAAAGATTATAAGGATATAAATGATTATTAAGAATATAACTGAACATTTGGAGGTCAAGAGAAAGGGTGTGGGTAACTTTTAAAGGGCTAATGCACAGGAACTAGTGCAGCTATTCAAAGGTTGATAGGCCTTATTTAACTAGTTCAAGTTACATGGTAAAAGTTATCATCCCCTTTGAATTATAACTTGTCTGTTCAGATCTAAGCTGTTCTCACTTCCATACTTTGGTTGTATCACTCCCATTAGGAAGTTTTTCCTGTATGAAAAGGTTGGCTGAGCTGAGCTCTGAAACTACTTTAGTAGATGGGTCTCAGTTTAAAGTCTAATCCTAAGGAAAGCATGCTCAGTAGTGCAGCACCCCACTTATGCTCAGTAGTGCAGCACCCCCTCCCCCCGTATGCTGTACAACACTGTCTATATTGCAAAATTAATCCAACTGATTACTGATGCCACAGTATGAACATAAAATGATTGACTTTAATAGTTGGCTTTGTTTCTGGTGTCACTCCAGGAGGATCCAATATCTGTCAGCATGGGAGAACATGGTCAAAAGACCATGTTGCTTTGCCAAGGATTGGTTGCACCTGCCCCCCAAGGCTTTTGGATATTGGCTACAATTGTATCCACCCCCTTAAAGCTTTTTTTAATTAATGCCAAAAAGACAAAACTATCAACATAGTGAAAAGGTCTACAAGCAACCTTAGTGTGTTACTAGTCAATGCTTGGAACCTAAACCAAAATACACATAATTCAAGACCTCTTCACTCTGCAGAATACAGACATCTGTGCCATCACCAAGACTTGGTTTAAAGCCATGGAAAGTACTCTGGCAGTGTATGGTTACAGAGCCCTCCAGATTTAGACCAAGAGCAGAACAGACTGGGTGAAAGGTGGAGGTGTCTCAGTCAGTGTTAGCAACAAACATAACCTCCAGGTTGGCTATCAGCATGATACCATGGAGTTCACCTATGTGCAAGTCATCATAGGTAAGGTCACTCATCATATCGTATCTATATACAAGTCAACATCGATGTCCCTAGAGTCTCATAACTCTTACCTAAACCTACTAGAGGTACTCACCTTCCAACAGTCACCTTATAACTACCCATTTATAGACTGGGAAATGTACACTGCCTTAAACTCACAAGCACAATGCTTCCTGGACTTTATTAACACAAACACCCTGGAACAGATAGTGCACACTTCAACCAGATGATCAAGCATACTAGATCTGGTACTCACCAACATGGAACATGCTTCACCCCCCTGGGTCACATTCTCACTAGTGAGGTCGGATCACAAAGCTGTCTCATTTGAAGTAAAAATCAACCCAGAAAATGCAGCTAAACCAGTAACAGTTAGGAACTATTCAACAGCAAACTGCATCCTATTAAGTGACAGTCTGTCAAAATTCAAGGCTTTCCCCAGTCCCGAGACCACAGATACCTATGCAGAATTATTCACTGAGTCACTATACAAACATATGAATGGCTGCATAGAGGCTGCCATACCTACCAGAAATACATCCAAAGCAAACACTAAGAACAAAGCCCACTGGTAAAATCCTCACCTAAACAGGGTATATAATAAAAGACAAAAACCCATGGCCAAAATCAGGAAAAAGCAACTAGACAAGTGCTCTCTTGTACAACTAAACAAGAACCTATGAGATCTAATTAAGTCCATCAAGGCGAACTATGAGGTCAGTCTCACAGGCTAAGGACAATCATAAGGCCTTCTTCAGCTATGTCCAGAACCTTAGAGCTACTGCACAACAGTGTGTTAAACTGGTAGTGAATGGTACAGTCTACACTGATCAAGATGACATAGTAAATCTACTGACTGTTAAATTCAGTTCAAACTTCACCCCCCATTCCCCTCCAATTCCACCAGGTGAAATCCCTTTTGATATACTTCCCCAAGCTATCAGTAGGGACCAGGTGCTGACAGCAGTTGCTAAAGCCAAGAACATCGCCTCCATGGGTCCCAACAATATACTCGGTTGCCCCCTGAACAGTTTAAAACATGACTTATCAGGCTGACTTAAGGCACTCTTCAACTACAGCCTTGAAACAGGCTACATTCCAAGTGAATGGAGGACCACAACAATCATTCCCCTTGACAAGGGCAGAATGTCAACTGACCCTGGAAACTGGAGACCTATCGGTCTAACAAGCCCAATATGCAAAGCCATGGAATGAATTATAATGGACATGATAAACAATGAGGTTGGTAACCTACAGACACTGGACCAATCCCCATTTGACTTTGTTAAGGGAAGATCATGCCTACTTATCCTGGTAGACTTCCTTGACAGGGTAACCAAAGTGATGGATGATGGTAAAACAGTGCATACTGGGTATCGTGACTTGGCTAAAGCATTTGGTACAGTATCCCACACAGGTATTGTTGACAAGCTTTCTGAGCTAGGTGTAAACCCTTACATAACTCACTAGATTTCTGGCTGGCTGACAGACAGGACCCAAGAAGTTAGGATCAGTGAGACAACCTCCACCAATTGACCGATCACCAGTGGAGTACCCCAGGCATTCATGCTGAGCCCCTCCTGTATGGGATCTACTTCTCAGAGATCAAGGCTAATGTTAAAGGCCTCTGGCTCACCAAGTTCACAGATGACTGTAAATTGGGAGCTATTATAGATTACCCCATGACACCAACATCTTGCAAGTGGATTTAACACTGACAAATTACTGGTGCCAAAGCTATGGCCTAAAACTCAATGCCAAAAATGGCATTATAATGCCCTTTGGGAAGCTGCCAATCCAAGTTAATTACATCATCAACAAATGTCTCTTAGTGTCATTTTAAGAGAGATCTGGGAACATATATAGACAGCATTCTAGCCTTTGACCAACATGTAGCTAAGAAAATCATCCTATGTCACCAACTTATAGGTAAGAGTATGGAATTCAGGTCTAGGGAAGATATAGTACCACTCTACTCGCCCCTTATTAGACCTGTCATTGAATACAATGCCCCCTTTGGCATATATCTAACCAGACACTTGCAACAGTTGGAACGCCTAACAAAGGTTTCTCACCAGGAGAATTCAGGGCATGACTACCCTGTCCCAAACTGATCACCTAAAGGCTCTGTCTCTGTATTCAGTTTCCTACAGGCTGCTGAGAGGGGATCTTTGGCTGGCTTACAGAGCTTCCTCTGACCCAGCCCAGATGGATCTGTTGCACACATGCAAAACAAACAGCACCAGAAACACTAGATCTAGGGATCTAAACTTCACTTGTGACATAAACAGAGCATGCTGGACAGACAGATATGTGTCACAAAGGATCCCTGCAGTATGATATAGGCTTCCCATCCATGTAAGACCGTGTTCATTCCTGACCATATTCAAACAAAACCTTGACAATTTGATGGGAAATTGTAAATTTATCCCCAGTCCAGCCCCCATGTCCCTTATGGACAGTTGTCAATAAAAGCATTATCCTAACTAACACCCCTCCTACAAACCTTTAAATATCTGCCTACTAACTTGCCGACCCCTGTAAGATACTTGGGATCCAAATTGTTCAGGGTGTGCGGCTAGGCTTGTAAGGGGATGGTTGCAGGTTATGATGTTGATGTATCTAATAGTAAAATAAACAGAGAGAAACAAAATCATAAGCAAAATAAATATATGCAATAGAAAGGATAACAACAAAGATGGTGGGGGTGAGAGAAGTGCAAGTACAATGAAACATTGAAGTTAATATATATTTCGACTATGATAGAGTTAAACATTATATAACTGAAGGATTCACAAACACAACTCATTTTCAAAAAGGCTGCTAGTATACACAATAGAGAAGAGAACTTGAATCAACAGACATCATCACCTGCTTTTGATAGATACAGGATTAATGTTATAAGCTACTTAGACTTGTCCAAGATGCAGTAATGATGAATGAAACAAATGTACACATACAATAAACTCATACTGCCCAGATCCATTTTAGTCACAGGCTATAAGCAAAGGAAACAGTTATAATGACAAATATTATCGATCATTTAAACTGGCTCATCAAACCATTTCTCTCTTAAGGATACTAATGCCCACAACCTTACTTTCACTACCTAGGCTTGATTAAATCTGTCAGCTTTCCATTATTAACCATCTAATGCAAATAATTTAAACCTGGAAATGCTCTACCAAAGTACAACCCCTAACTCCTTAGCTCACCTCTTATCCACATTCTATAACTATCTAATTATATCTAATTCCCCTACTATGGTGAATACTCTACTGTGTGAACACTCTACTGTATACAGTGTGAAATTATTTATCTTATACACTTGTTATGTAATTAATCGCATTATCTCGTACTTATCCTGTATAAATGTCTATTCTATATAAATGTTACACATATTACTGTTTGGTATATGTGGAGCTTTTCTCCCCGGGCCTCCGCTGAAAATGGGCATACATCCAGTCAGACTTTCTCGGTAAACAAATGTAAAATAAATACAAATAAATCATACAGATGCCTACCCTGTTGCTCATACATATTTCCCCCATCTAATGTTTGTATAATGAGGCAAATCTCAACAGAATTATTTTACAATAACATAAAAAGTGAGCTTGAACCTACAAACATCCTCAGAATGTATAAGAAGAGCCTTAACATCATAATACACTTGTCCAGCTTTGACGTATAGGTTCATAGGTTCATAGGTATGTACTAGGCTAATTTCCCTGGAGCCTATACAAGCCTAGCCTATAGGATTACCCTGGCATCATGCCACCCGACCTTAGTTCCCAGTGCCTATGTCGAGTAGAGTCACTGGAGTGATCCCCGGGGTGAATTTTCTATTTTCCATCCACTCATCAAGATTTCTCTTGAAGATGGTCAGTGAGGTGCTCTGTTTGACATGTATTGGAAGTCTGTGCCATAGCATGGGCAGTCTCTGGGTTATGAACCTGTCCCTCCAGCTTGTTCTGTTGATTGCGGTAATGAGGTTGAGGTCTCTGGGACATGTAGTGTGGTGGGATTTCTTTAGATGTAACGTTTCTAACAGAGCTGGGTTAGACATGGCTTTGTAAGTCAAGCAGAGATCGCCTCTAAGTAGGCGACATGAGACAGAGAATAGTTGGAGTTTTTTTGAGTCTGTCAATATAAGACAGGTGTGTAAGGTGTAGGATCCTCTTTGTGAGGTACTTTTGTGGCCTCTCCAGTTGTTGCAGGTGTCTAGTGAGGTACATGCCAAATGGGATATTGTACTCGATGATTGGCCT